>NC_135956.1:1732438-2032438 GCF_053455715.1 Rhinoraja longicauda
AAATACACGCAGCTCAGATCAAGAGATTCCACTGAGGAATATAAGGGATGGAGGGGTACACTTAAAGGGAAAACCTGGAGGGCAAATAGAGGACTGGAGATAGCGTTAGCAGATATGGTTAAGAATCTTAACTGCAATAAGTATATTAAGGTATGTAGGTTAATTGGCTGGGTAAATGTAAAAAAAAAAATTGTCCCTAGTGGGTGTAGGATAGTGTTAATGTACGGGGATCGCTGGGCGGCACGGACTTGGAGGGCCGAAAAGGCCTGTTTCCGGCTGTATATATATGATATGATATGATATGAAGAGTAAAAGAGTAACTAAGGACAGAGAAAGGCCCCCTAAGGATTAGTGTGATCATGTATATGTGAAGCCACAGGACCTGGGTGAGGTGTTAAATGAATATAGGGGTTCTAGTCCATAGCTCCCTGAAAGTAGCAACACAGGAAGATAAAGTGGTAAAGAAGGCAGATTATATTTTTGTCCATACATTGTTCGTACAATGACAATAAAGGTATATTATTATTATTATTATTATTATTATTATTATTATTATTATTATTATTATTATTATTATTATTATTATTATTATTATTATTATTATTATTATTATTATTATTATTATTATTATTATTATTATTATTATTATTCATCAGCCATGGCATTGTGTTCAGGAAGTCATCTTGCAGCTGTGTAAAACTATGGTTCGGCCGCATTTGGAGAATTGCATGTAGTTCAGGTTGCTCCATAGCAGGAAGGATATGAAAGCTTTGGAGATGGTGCCAAAGTGGTTTTCCAGGATGCTGCCTGGATTAGATAGTTTAGGCTACAAGGAAAGGTTAGACAAATGGGATGGTTTTCTCTGGATTGTCAGAGATTGAGGGGATGTTTACAAAATTATTAGAGGTGTAAGACAGAGGAGGCAGTCAGAACCTTTTTCCTGGGATGTAACGTTTGGGAGGTTACACGTTGCCACAGAGGGCAGGGTTGTAAGATTAGAGGGAGGAAAATTCAAGGAAGTGTTTGGGACAAGTGTTTTACACAGAGGATGGTAGGTGACTGGAACTGTCCACCAGGGGCAGCAGTGGAAGCAGGTAAGATAGTTGCATTTAAGAGGCTATTAAATAGACATGAATATGCAGGGAATGGAGGGATATGGAAGGATATGGAGGGATATGGAGGGATATGGAATATGGAGAGATATGGAGGGATATGGAATATGGAGAGATATGGAGGGATATGGAGGGATATGGAGGGATATGGAGGGATATGGAATATGGAGAGATATGGAGGGATATGGAATATGGAGAGATATGGAGGGATATGGAGGGATATGGAGGGATATGGAGGAATATGGAGGGATATGGCGGGATATGGAGGGATATGGAGGGATATAGAGCACATGCAGTCAGACGGGTTAGTTTAAGTAGGTATCATATTCGGCACAGACATTGTTGGTAGAAAGGCCTGTACTGCTCTCTATTCTACATTAATAATTCTCATCTGTATTTACTGTGGAGAATTTAGGGAAGAAAATACCAAAGTCTTGAAACATATCCACATTATAACAGAGGAGGTGCTGTAATCTAAAGGACAATCTAAATGTGGATGAATCTCCCGGGGCTAATCGTCTACCTTAGGTAGACACAAAATGCTGGAGTAACTCAGCGGGACAGGCAGCATCTCTGGAGAGAAGGAAGGAATGGGTGACGTTTCGGGTCGAGACCCTTCTTCAGGCTGAGAGTCAGGAGTGAGGGAAATAGAGATATGAAAGGGTAAGGTGTGAAAACGAGTGATCAAAGGGGATGAAGTACAAGGGCAATGTAGAATGGGTCATTGTCAGCTGAGAGGAAGATGACAATGAGGCATACAGTTAGTAAAATTTAATCAGGAGGACAGTGAAACCAGTGTTGGCGAGAGGAGGACTTCTTCAAAGTGGGCATACCTTGAGCACATCAGAAAGAGGAGGAGGACGTTGGTGTAAACAAGCATCTGCAATTCCTTCCGACACAAGTGTATCTTCGGACATTGTGTTAAACGAGGGAATAAATTGCTGGGGCCCTGGCAAAGATATTTGCATTATTGTTAGACACAGGTAAGGTACCGGAAGGCAGGAGGGCACTAATGCTGTCCTTTATTGCAGAAAGGATGAGATCACAAGCCAGGAACTTGTAAATATTTCACGTGCACAAATGAAACATTGAACATGAATGATCCCAAGCAACCATTCACAGAGATGTTTTCCAATCCCTGGGCAACTTTTCTCCTTGGACTACTTCCGTTTTTTATTTTCCAAACACAAATTAATTGCATCCACTGGAACGTTTTCAACCTTTCTCTCCCTACCAGGCTGCAGCCCCATCAGCCTGGGGCCCAGCAGAGTATTTGAGACAGCAAGTTAAACCCTGTGAAACAGGAGCAAAAGCAGCATTAATACTTAACATTTTGGCTGAATTCTACTTAAAGTTGTGGCTTCAAAGCAATATATGAAAATATTAATTTATGCCAAATTAGCAGGAAATGTGCTAATAAAGAGATGACCTGTGCATCACAAGTAACCACATGGCTGATCAACTAATACAATTAGCCTGTCTGAGACTTCCATTCAATTGCTATGTTTGCACATTGAACTGCCTGTCAAACTTGCCATACAACATTAAGTCCGATAATTAAGTTTCAGCAATGAGATAATTGTCTCTCGATCAATAAAACTTAGAAGTGAACGATTAAAAGTGTTCATTAGTTTCCTTTCTGACTTTTTTCTTTCTATCTCTCAAGCAGAGCTTCCTTTTCCTAATTGGAGGAACAGCGCCTCTTATTTTGTTTGGGCAGTTTACACCCCAACGGTAAGAACATTAACTTGTACACACTGGAATTTAGAAGGATGAAAGGGGATCTTATTGAAACATATAAGATTATTAAGGGGTTGGACACGTTACAGGCAGGAAACATGTTCCCAATGTTGGGGGAGTCCAGAACCAGGGGTCACTGTTTAAGAATAAGGCCATTTAGAATGGAGATGAGGAAAAACTTTTTCAGTCAGAGAGCTGTGAATCTGTGGAATTCTCTGCCTCAGAAGGCAGTGGAGGCCAATTCTCTGAATGCATTCAAGAGAGAGCTAGATAGAGCTCTTAAGGATAGCGGAGTCAGGGGGTATGGGGAGAAGGCAGGAACAGGGTACTGATTGAGAATGATCAACCATGATCACATTGAATGGTGGGTGCTGGTTCGAAGGGCCGAATGGCCTCCTCCTGCACCTATTGTCTATTGTCTTTTGACTTCTCTAACTTCAAATCACCCTTGCTTTCCCTCTCTCTCCATTTTCTCCCCTTTCCCAGTTCTCCCACCAGTCTTACTGTGTCTGACTACATCCTATCTCTGCCCCACCCCCTCCCCTGACATCAGTCTCTCGACCCGAAACGTCACCCGTTCCTTCTCTCCAGAGATGCTGCCTGTTCCGCTGAGTTACTCCAGCATTTTGTGCCTATCTTCCTTTTCCTCACTACTGTATATCTTTCTGTATCAAAGATTACATTGATTCACCTATTCTAATGAGTCCTCTTTAGTTATCAATCTTGAAATCACAAAGGTTAAGGAAATCATCTAAAGAAGGGTCTCAACCCGAAACATCACCCATTTCTTCTATCCAGAGGTGCTGCCTGTCCCGCTGAATCACTCCAGCTTTTTGTGTCTATCTATGTAAGTTAGTTCTGTTGTTCACCAGGGTCCTGTGTGCCCCATGGCTCTTGTTCTGCTACAGGGACCCTCCCCCCCCCAAGGTACGAATGCCCGACCTACGCAGTAATAAGTGTTTGGGATGGATATTGCTGGATTTGACAGCTGCTGGGGCCTGCAGGTATTTTCTATTGGGTGAGAAAGGGGCATTTATGCTAGACTTCCCTCCTCACAACCCTTCATCCCTAAGCCACAACATCCCTGGAGCTGGATGGAGCTGAGCAGAGTTGAGAACGCTTTAGCAGCCTCACTGTATAGGTTGGAACTGCAGATGCTGGTTTAAACCGAAGATCAAGACAAAAGGTTGGAGTAACTCAGCATCTCTGGAGAGAAGGAATGGGTGACATCTGGAAATGTCACCCTTTCCTTTTCTCCAGAGATGCTGCCTGACCTGCTGAGTTACTGCAGCTTTTTGTGTCTAACTTAGCAGACTCACTCACTTGCTCACTCACTGAGTCAGTGAAGCCACTGGTGGCCATGCCTCCCACATAGGGTTGCCAACTATCTCACTCCCAAATACAGGACAAGGTGACGTCACTGCCCCGTGCCCCACGTGACCTCACCCAGCTAGCGGCCACATGCTCCCGCTCCTCCAATGGCGGCCATCCGGGCCGGGAGGCAGGTTGCCACGCAACCTCCGTTAGGTGAACACACTCTGTTAGCCTACAGTGTCCCGGCCTACAGCGGCCCACGGGCCTAATACGGGACAAGGGCGGTCCCATATGGGACAAACCAATTTAGCCAAAATACGGGATATCCCGGTTAATACGGGACAGTTGGCAACCCTACCCCCACATCCACTTGCTCCCCATCACAACTGTCTCTGTGATCCCCTCCCACACATCGTATGTTCAATTCAATTGTTGCGGATTTTTCCCCTGCTTGAGAAAAATAAGACTCTGACACGGAGAAGGCTCTGTCCACCAGTCTTTATTAGTGTGGTATCACGGGGAACTCAGCTCTCTAAAGCGAGATAGCTACAGCTCCGAAGCAGCAAAGAACCTAAGGCTCTTTATACAGGTAGTTCACCATAATTCATCCGGTATAATCTAACCCGATATCACGATACAAAATGTGTCAGTCAGCAAATTCCTTAAGTAAACTTAAACACAGGATACGGTTACATCTGGGACTAGATAAGAACAACACTCACTTCTTCACACAAACATTGCAACCATTTGTTAAGTAATTAAGCAAGACGGTCTCCTAAACAAGACACCCACCAGGATAGACAATAGACAATAGACAATAGGTGCAGGAGGAGGCCATTCGGCCCTTCGAGCCAGCACCACCATTCAATGTGATTATGGCTGATCATTCTCAATAAGTACCCCGTTCCTGCCTTCTCCCCATACCCCCTGACTCCACTATCTTTAAGAGCTCTATCTAGTTCTCTCTTGAATGCATTCAGAGAATTGGCCTCCACTACCTTCTGAGGCAGTGAATTCCACAGATTTACAACTCTCTGACTGAAAAAGTTTTTCCTCATCTCCGTTCTAAATGGCCTACCCCTTATTCTTAAACTGTGGCCCCCGGTTCTGGACTCCCCCAACATTGGGAACATGTTTCCTGCCTCTAACGTGTCCAACCCCTTAATAATCTTATATGTTTCGATAAGATCCCCTCTCATCCTTCTAAATTCTAGTGTATACAAGCCTAGCCACTCCAGTCTTTCAACATATGACAGTCCCGCCATTCCGTGAATTAACCTAGTAAACCTACGCTGCACGCCCTCAATAGCAAGAATATCCTTCCTCAAATTTGGAGACCAAAACTGCACACAGTACTCCAGGTGCGGTCGCACTAGGGCCCTGAACAACTGCAGAAGGACCTCTTTGCTCCTATACTCAACTCCTCTTGTTATGAATGCCAACATTCCATTGGCTTGCTTCACTGCCTGCTGTACCTGCATGCTTCCTTTCAGTGATTAACCCTTTCACAGCTGAATTTCTTCCACAGTTCCTTTTGGGAACTTCCTTATCATCTCATGCGATTCTTCCACTTCATCGTCATCCGGATTAAGATTTCTCAGGTCAAACTTTAGTCCATTTATTATACTCCCGGTTGTTGCAGCTGCTAATACCACTTGAGCTCTCAAATGTCTAACACGCCACCACATAATTATAATGACCATTAACAGTAATGCAGCGATTACACGCATCACAACTATCGGGTGAACGGCCAGGTTTAATATAGCCGAAGCTTTAGGGGACCATCCATTAAAAACGTCCCACCAGTGATGTACAGTTAAAGCAGTGACTGTATCAACTACACACACCAGCTCACCCTCCATGTAACTCATTTCAACTCTTAGCTGATGGAGCCATCTCCAAGCTGCGCCAGATTTTCAGACACCTGACCACTGTTGTGGATCAATGCGTGCAGCTTTGTCAAATTAATCATGGGGGGGAAGGGTGAGCTCTTATGGATAGCGGAGTTCTAGATAGAGCTCTTAAGGATAGCGGAGTCTAGATTGAGAATGATCAGCCATGATCACATTGAATGGCGGTGCTGGCTCGAAGGGCCGAATGGCCTCCTCCTGCACCTATTGTCTATTGTCTATTGACATGTAAAGCTCTCCTGCGTTCTACTGCAAGAGTTCCTTCTCCAGTCTATTCTTCCCTTCATCTCTTCTCTTAAGGACGGCTGATGTAACCCTCGAGTTCGTCTAGACCGACCCTGATACGGCTGCTGCTTCTTACATGGAAATCTAAATTCATCTGTCAGGCATTGGAAATTAAACTGGCACAAAGCGTGTCCGCAGGGTACAGCCCAATAGGCTTGGTCTCTCAATTGTTTAGCTCTGGTCTTATTAAACCATCCTGAGCAGGGTCCTATTCTTTCTGCCTTCCAGGGTATTGTGCCATTGCCTCCTCTGCACATCATCTGATCGTCTCTACATAAATGTCGTGGAGTAAATACAGATTGACCACAATCCCGTAAAAGGAACATTATTTTACAATGCTCAGCCTTAAGAGCATATAGTTTGAGATTTCAGACTGGATGTCAATGTCCTGTCGAGACCTTCGGCTTCAAGTTCATTTGTGTCGGGGCTTCTTCCTTTTCTTCCGACAAATGCTTTCTGCACCTAATGGCGTGTATCCAATCGTTCTTTCCTTCAAGCCTCACCGCTGTTCGCATGATCAGCTGTACGAGGTAGGGTCACGTCCGCCTAGGAGAAAGAGATTCTCATTCAAGACTTTTTACATACACTTGGTCTCCTGGTTTAAATGGATGTACCACCTCCTTCATGGGCCTTTGGGCTTGCCTCATCTGCTCATGTCTCTGCTGGCACAGGGCTTGGGCATATGACAGGGTATTTTCATTTGTCCAGACTAGTGCCACCTTTCCTAATTCTAGTGGGGGTCGGCTTCCCGCTCTCATGGGTCTCCCTAACAGGGCTTCATGTGGATTAAGTCCTGTCGCTCGATGTTTCCTATTCCGGATTGAATAGAGTACTACCGGCAGGGCGTGTGGCCAGGCTAAATGATGTTCCTGACATACCTTGGCTAAGCTCTGTTTTATTTCTCCATTCATTCTTTCTACAATGCCTGAGGACTGCGGCTGATACGCGATGTGTAGTTGCCACTGGATTCCCATGACCTGGCTGAGTTCTTTCACCAATTTTCCCGTAAACTGTGTTCCCCTCTCACTGTTAATACTTGTGGGAACCACATACCGTGGGATGATCTCTTTCCATAATAACTTTACAACAGTGTTGCTGTTATATCTCCTTGTGGGGTAGGCTTCCACCCATCGGGTAAACATATCCACTATCACTAATAGGTACCGATAGCCTTTCGAGGGCGGCATGTGTACAAAATCAACTTGTAAATTTTCGAAAGGAAACTCAGGCATTGGCAAATGATCGTATTTTGCAGGAGCAGATGCTGTAGAATGTTGTTGGCGAATGGCGCATTGTCTTACTGTGCACTGTGTACTGTACTTACTGTGCACTGTGTACTGTACTGTACTTACTGTGCACTGTGTACTGTACTGTACTTACTGTGCACTGTGTACTGTACTGTACTTACTGTGCACTGTGTACTGTACTGTACTTACTGTGCACTGTGTACTGTACTGTACTTACTGTGCACTGTGTACTGTACTGTACTTACTGTGCACTGTGTACTGTACTGTACTTACTGTGCACTGTGTACATGTACAGGTCTTACTGTGCACTGTGTACTGTACTTACTGTGCACTGTATACTGTACTGTACTTACTGTGCACTGTGTACATGTACAGGTCTTACTGTGCACTGTGTACTGTACTTACTGTGCACTGTGTACTGTACTGTACTTACTGTGCACTGTGTACATGTACAGGTCTTACTGTGCACTGTGTACTGTACTTACTGTGCACTGTGTACTGTACTGTACTTACTGTGCACTGTGTACTGTACTTACTGTGCACTGTGTACTGTACTTACTGTGCACTGTGTACTGTACTTACTGTGCACTGTGTACTGTACTGTACTTACTGTGCACTGTGTACTGTACTGTACTTACTGTGCACTGTGTACTGTACTGTACTTACTGTGCACTGTGTACTGTACTGTACTTACTGTGCACTGTGTACATGTACAGGTCTTACTACCTTTGCAATTATTGGTGTGATACCGGGTGCATACCAATGTTGTTCCATTACATGTTGCATCCCTCATTTACCCAGGTGAGCTTGCAAATGTACCAAGCGAGGCAGGGGCAGGAATAATGGGTGCGGACAAACCACGCGGCCATCAGGGTGGTGGTATAAATTACTTCCCCGCTGACAACCCTCCCGCTCCCAATACCGCTGTTCCTGTTCTGTTGCCAGTCCTTGTGCTGTGATTAACTGGTCAGTTGCAATTGGTTGTTGAGATGCAGCTGGAGCTTGCTGCATTGGTGCTGTTAGAGTGCAGCTTGTAGCATTGGTGCATGTCGGAGTGTTGCATGTCGGAGTGTTGCATGTCGGAGTGCCGCATGTCGGAGTGTTGCATGTCGGAGTGTTGCATGTCGGAGTGCCGCATGTCGGAGTGCCGCATGTCGGAGTGTTGCATGTCGGAGTGTTGCATGTCGGAGTGTTGCATGTCGGAGTGCCGCATGTCGGAGTGCCGCATGTCGGAGTGTTGCATGTCGGAGTGTTGCATGTCGGAGTGCCGCATGTCGGAGTGCCGCATGTCGGAGTGCCGCATGTCGGAGTGTCGCATGTCGGAGTGCCGCATGTCGGAGTGTCGCATGTCGGAGTGTCGCATGTCGGAGTGTCGCATGTCGGAGTGTCGCATGTCGGAGTGTCGCATGTCGGAGTGCCGCATGTCGGAGTGTTGCATGTCAGAGTGTTGCATGTCAGAGTGTTGCATGTCGGAGTGCCGCATGTCGGAGTGTTGTATGTCGGAGTGCCGCTTGTCGGAGTGTTGCATGTCGGAGTGTTGCATGTCGGAGTGCTGCTTGTTTGGCTGCGCCGTCAGCGAGGGCATTCCCTGCAGAAACGTCATCCTGTGTCAGACTTTATAACTGCCAGTTGTTGTGGTAAGAGTGTGCGGGCAGACAGTCAGACAGTCAGACAGTCAGACAGTCAGACAGTCATACAGTCAGACAGTCAGACAGTCAGACAGTCAGACAGTCAGACAGTCAGACTATCCTCTTGCCCCAACAATGCTTTTATTTGTTCTTCATATTCTGGGTCAGGATTCCTCAGGTACGTTACAGCACAATACAGGTGGGTTTTCCAGGGGAGGACCTCCAGCATTAAGTGAAGTGTTTGGGTTGCTGGAGACAACAGTTGTGGGTTGTCTGGCAGTTTCATGGTCAGTTCCATGAGTCGGGTGGCAAACGGACTGCCAGCAATACTGGATAGGCGGTTGTTTATAAGGGGAAAGCCTAACTAACTGGTGCTCCCGGGACACAGGAACGTCCATTTGCATCCCGGTTGGGAGCAGTAAATTGTAGCCCCTAACTGGCAGAGGGCTGTCCGCCCAAGTAATGGAACAGGGGTAATGTTTGATACCACAAACTGTTCCATTACTTGGGTTCCCTGGACCTTTATAGAAATCATTTTCATCACGGCCTCCACTTGGGGGATTCCTGCCACTCTGACGGTTGTTATATTTGTGCCACTTAGGGGTAGTCCCACAGAAGGGGGTACAGACGTCAGAGAAGCTCTGGTATCTACCAAAGCTTGGATCTCTCTACCATCTACCGTAAACGTTATCTTGGGTAACTCCTCCAAGGCTTCAAAAGAGGTGTCTGTCCTTTCATGTATCTTGGGGCTTGGAGTTGGGATGGTTTATCTTCCTTTCTTGCTCGCTGGCGGGTCACTACCTCAGAGACTTCACGGGATGAGGAAGAGGGAACCTCAGTGGTTTGTGGTGCTTGGTTGCCCACTACCCCCCCCCCCCCCTCCCCAGCTGCAACTCAGCAGGCTGAGGCAACTGAGGCAGGGGTCTTTGTTCCCATGCTGTGTACCAATGTACCATGTCTTCCCAATATTTTGTATCCGTTCTAGTTGGTGGGTCAGCATCTCCCCTATCCACCTCATTCTGTTCCTGTGTTCTCACCATCTGGGCAAGCTGAGCTAGACTAGGATGTAACATGGGTATCTGGGGGTAGGGTGGTGACATAGGCAGTGGTGACAGAGGAGCACATTGATGGGCAGGCAACACAGGCAGGTTAGGAATCACCATTTATTCAACAAGTGTATTTTTGGACTCCGCCGAATCGATGGGCTTTGTTGATTTTGGAGGCTGGTGCCACTTGGCTACTTCTAACCATTTGTTAAAACAACCGATCACATAATCATAATCCCACTTTGTGTCTCCGTCCCCGTTTTCAACCGAGTCCTCCCCAACCAGTTATTAATGGTATTTTGAACCACCAATCCCCGTGAGACCAACCGTATAGATCACTGGAGAAAGGCAGAGTACTGTGAATCTCTGTTTTCCCAGATTACAATACCTGCCGGTGACCCTGGTAGAACCAAGGGGTGGATCTCCTACCTTCAGCCGCGCTTTCACCAATTCTGTGTGTCGTTTCTCCATCCCCTTCTTTACGAGTAGTGGCTTTTTCCTTTTGTTGGGAGCAGCGATAGCCGCTCGACCAACTTTATTTCCCATCCTGGTTTCTGGAAAAGATTTTACTTATACACAATACAAACTATACAAAAATAACCACTTATTCTTTACCCCCTCCCTCCCTCCCTCCCTCCCTCCCTCCCTCTCACCGGTGAGATTTGCAAGATCTGGTTAGCCGACGTCACTCCGTGTCGGTAACATTTTCTTCACTCTATTTCTGTAGCTACCCTTTGACCAGTCTTCCCTTTCAACTAAAGACTCTCCTCTCTCGCTCAGCTCAGCTCTCCCTTCCAGCTGAGCCAGCGACTGACTGACTGTGCCCTCTCTTTGTCAGCACACCTCTCAATTCCTCTTGCCTTCTATTGGCAAGAGTAACATCTTTTCTTCTAAATGTTCTGGGAATGGCGTAAGAGTTGCTATCTTGCTTTTGCTTTGTCTATAACTATCCCATCCTCGTCGCGGATGTTGCGGATTTCCCCCCTGCTTTTCCCCTGAAAAATAAGACTCTGACACGGAGAAGGCTCTCTTCACCAGTCTTTATTAGTGTGGTATCACGGGGTACTCAGCTCTCGAATGCAAGATAGCTACAGCTCCGAAGTAGCAAAGAATCTAAGGCTCTTTATACAGGTAGTTCACCATAATTCATCCTGTACAATCTAACCCGATATCACGATACAAATTCCTTAAGTAAACTTAAACACAGGATACGGTTACATCTGGGACTAGATGAGAACAACACTCACTTCTTCACACAAACATTGCAAGACAATCTCCTAAACAAGACACCCACCAGGATTAACCCTTTCATGGCTGAATTTCTTCCACATCAATGGACAATAAAAGTTAAACCTAAGGTAGACACAAAATGCTGGAGTAACTCAGCGGGTCAGGCAGCATCTCTGGAGAAAAGGAATAGGTGTCGTTCGGGTCAAGACCCTTCTCAAGGGTCTCGACCTGAAACGTCACCCATTCCTTCTCTCCAGAGATGCTGCCTGACCCGCTGAGTTACTCCAGCATTTTGTGTCTACATAGAAACATAGAAAATAGGTGCAGGAGGAGACCATTCGGCCCTTCGAGTCAGCACTGCCATTCATTGTGATCGTGACTGATCATCCACAATCAGTAACCTGTGCCCAACTTCTCCCCATATCCCTTGATTCCACTAGCCCACAGAGCTCTATCTAACTCTCTTTTAAATTCATCCACTCTTTTGAATTGGCCTCCACTGCCTTCTGTGGCAGAGAATTCCACAATTTCACAACTCTCTGGGTGAAAAAGTTCCTTTTCACCTCAGTTTTAAATGGCCTCCCCTTTATTCTAAGACTGTGGCCCCTGGTTCTGGACTCCCCCGACATTCGATCTACCTTCGATTTAAACCAGCATCTGCAGTTTTTATTCCTAAAAGTTAAACCTAAATGTGCACCAACTAATTTGCATCATCATATTTTTGTATTGATAAGACTCCACGAGATAATATGTAACAGGCCAAGAAGTCAGGGAAGTTATTTGTTACATATTTAAATCATCTGCCTAAACAGCTCAATGATGACTTGTATTTTATTAACCATGATATGTTTAACCACTAGATGGTGGTCAATATCAACCTTCACCTTGCACGAAATTCTAACAGTACATCTCTACAAGTGTAGCCTGAACAAAACTCTAAGTGCTGGAGGAATTCAGCGGAGCAGGCAGCATCTGTGGAGGGGATGGACAGATGTCAGAGTTGCGGTAGAGCATCTGAGACCCGGGTTCAATCCTGACCACGGTTGTTGTTTGTACGGAGTTTATCCGTTCTTCCTGTGATGGCCTGAGTTTTCTCTGGGAGATCCGGTTTCCTCTCACATTCCATAGACGTGCAGGTTGGTAGGTTAATTGGCTTCTGTAAATTGCCCCTGGTGTGTAGAATGCAGGATTACATAGAGCCTGTGTGAACGGGTGACCGATGGTCGGTGTGGACCCGGGGGGGCTAGAGGTCCTGTTGCCACACTGTAGCTCAAAACTAAACTAAATGAAAAAGGCACATTTCGGGTCTTGAAGAGGTGTCCTGACCCGAATCGTTATCTGTCGATTCCCTCCAGATTACACATGATCCATTGAGTTCTGCAGTGTCTCAATAGTCCATTTCTATCTGAAACTTGCTCATTGATAATGTTAGTTCAGAGATCAATGGTTCCTGTGTAATATTTTGTCAGTTCAGTTTCAATGATTTCCCTCCAGTGCACTTAAATTACTTCAGCTTTATTTTCCAAACAGAAATCATTTGCATTCATCGCATTATTTTCAAGTTGTCACTCCCCACCAACAAACCCCATCATCCTGAACTTTTAGCAGAATATTAGACAGCAAATTAAACTACATGAAGCAAACGCAACTGAGGATTTATGTAGGAAAGAACTGCAGATGCTGGTTTAAATGGAAGATAGACACAAAATGCTGGAGTAACTCAGCGGGACAGGCAGTATCTGTGGACAAAAGGAATGGGTGACGTTTCGGCTCAAGACCCTTCTTCAGACTGAACTGAAGATTTAGTTTATTTCAGCTTATGGTCACATGTACCGAGGTACAGTGGAAAGCTTTGGTTGTTTGCTATCCAGTCAAAGAAAAGATTATATGTGAATGCAATCAAGCTGACCACGGGGTACAGATACAGAATATAGATGACAACAATCAGTGCAAGATGAATCAAAGTTATGAAAAGTGATTTGGTAAAACCAGAAGGAAACACCTCACTCCCATGATGTTACTGTGAACAGTAGGTATCAACACAATTGCTCAGGCCTGCTTATTTCAGAACCCTTTGAGTAGAAATGTTTCTGTGTAACTGATACAGCAGCAACTGCTTGTGTGTGCCAGCCTTCAGCAAGTGAAATTCATTGCAAGCTGTATCACAAATGAAGGACAATCATGCATGCACCATATTTGAACGTCCAATCAGCAAATTTATCAAGCCAATTGAGAGGGTTCCCCGGGACATGAAAGCATCTACACTGACCAACAATCTTGAATCAAGAGAAAATGAACATGTGAGGGAAACCTTGGAGAAATGCCTGTCCAAGATGTAAAGTGGCAAGATCTTCCCAAGTGCCAACAGAACCTGTTGTACTTTGCTTCAGTTGGAGGCTGTGAAGCAGCTTCTTAAGAGGTTGAAATGCTGGAGTAACTCAGCGGGCCATCTCTGAAGAGAAGGAATGGGTGACCTTTCAGGTCAAGACCCTTCTTCGGACTGAGAGTCAGGGCAGAGGAAGACACAAAGATATGGAAGGTTAAAGGTGTGATACCGAGACATCAAAGGGGACCAAGTTCAAGGAGAATGTAGGATAGATCGTTGTTAGCTGGGGGCAGGTGACAACGGAGCATACAAAGATAAAATTTAATCAGGAAGACAATCAGACTGGTCGGAGAAGTAGGAGGGATGGAGAGAGAGGGTAAGCAAGGGTTATTTGAAGTTAGAGAAGTCAATGTTCATACTGCTGGGTTGTAAGCTGCCCAAGAGGTTCACAGCTTTGGGCAGCAAGAATGTGATGTGATTTCTATGCAAATGTGCGAAGGAAATTGAATTGCTGTTAATTAATTAATGCATATTTTGCACAGCATATTTTAAAAGGGGGACCAAGGTGCCTTGACCCAATCCAAGGATGAAAAAAACAAGCAACAGGTGAAAGTAAGTATGGAAATAGAATCAGTAACGTCTAAAGATCATTGGAGAAAAAGGACAAAGAAATACAAGAAAGTTGTAAATAATCCCACTGTTGTGAAATTGCCAAGTGATTGTGTAAGTAAATTCTTTAACTTGGACAGCTAATAACAGACTGCCCTCTGCAGTCTGGATGGGATCATTCACCCTGGCCCAAGTCTCTCAAATACTTACCACATTTCTTTGCCGGTCAGCTTCTCAACTTCATGGGTGACCCCCACAGGCACTTTGTAATTGTTACCTTTTGTACTTTATCTCATTGTGTTTGCTTCACTCGTCAGAAGGGACGTATGCTCAGTCCTTGTGGCTGACACCTGAACAGGCAGTGATGAAAATCTATGGCTATCCAAGAATACCTGTAGTCTGGTCTTCGTGTTTGATGGTGTATTGTTTATTAAAATCACCCCTTCTCACTGCAAACCCACATTGATACCACGTTTGCCCTCACTGCCATGCTGCTTCACCACGGCCCATGGCAGCTTGCAGCACGACTTTCCTTTGGTTTCCTTGGTACACAACACATACGTACATGCAAAAGTGCTGACCTACCTTCTCCCATTGAAGTGCATTTTACTGCTGGACTCCCCTTTGAGCTTAACATTTCCCTTCCAATGGACTGCTCCATCTAGAGTGGTGTTGATGCACCACTAGTGAACATTGACCACTGTAACTACCCTTGTTAATACATCTCCCTGTGTTTGAAGCACTCCTGCCCTGGGCTGTGTTTTCTCTCACTGTTTCAGCTTGTTTTCTATTGCCGTCATAGAGTCATAGAGTCATAGAATGATACATAGAATACATACATAGAATGATCCCCGTGACCTGCGTGGGTTCTCTCCGAGATCTTCGGTTTCCTCCCACACTCCAAAGACGTACAGGTATGTAGGTTAATTGACTGGGTAAATGTAAAAAAAAAAAATTTTTTTTTAATTGTCCTTAGTGGGTGTAGGATAGTGTTAATGTGCGGGGATCGCTGGGCGGCACGGACTTGGTGGGCCGAAAAGGCCTGTTTCCGCGCTGTATATATATGATATATGATATATGATATGATATGATACAGTGTGGAAACGGGCCCTTCGACCCAACTTGCCCAACATGTCCCACCTGCCAGCAATTGGTCCATATCCCTCCAAACCTGTCCTATCCATGTACCTGTCTAACTGCTTCTTAAATGTTGGGGTAGTCCCTGCCTCAACTGCCTCCTCTGGCAGCTTGTTCCATACACCCACCACCCTTTGTGTGGAAAAAAACCCTTCTTCAAGCTGAACCTGTAACCATGGCAATAAGATCTCCTGGCTGAAGACTCCATGGAGCCTGGCAAGCCCACCTGACTTGTGGTGTGCCCAATTAGGGCCAGTGCACCCCTAAATACGTGGCTTCCAGATCTCCTTACAGCCTAAGGCTATGATCCTGTGAACTCATTTCAAACACCTGAACTACCTTGTAACTCTAAAGTCCACCACAAAAGGATTTGAATGAGCATTTGAGATGCATGTCCTTGTTTCCTGCAGACCGATATTAATGTATCAGTGTGCATGTTTATAGATACTTCCACAATCAACAAAGTGACCTTAAATTGAATCTATCTATTACTCTCCTCAGCAATGTCATGGAGACTTCCAACATTCTCACCTGCATCTCTTTGCATGGTACCCCGGTGGGATTATTCCAGTCAGAGAAGGAACATTGAAGATGGCAGATGGATTGCCAATCAAGTGGACCGCTTTCCCTAGATGGAGTTGAGCTTCAGTGTTCCTGAGGTCTTGTTACTGGTCCTCACACCAGAGGTTTGTGGGGCAAAATAATGAAATTAGCTTGAATACATCCTGACACAACAACCTAAAACGCTGTGTAGAAAGGAACTGCAGATGCCGGTTTATACTGAGGATAGACACAAAGTGCTGGAGTAATGCAGTGGGTCAGGCAGCATCTCTGGAGAATAAGGGAAGAATATTGAAAAAGAGTTCTAACCCGAATCGTCACCCATCCCTTTTTTTCCAGAGATGTTGCCTGACTCGCTGAGATACGCCAGCACTTTGTGTCTATCTTCAACCTGAAACCTTGACTGCTTCCACGTCCCAAATGCTGCTCGACTGTTTTTGTTTCAGATTCCAGTATGCAGTTTTCTTTCTATTCCTAAACATGGCCAATTTGAAGACCACTTGACAACCTGAAGACTTACCATTTTTTTGGACCTGATCACCCTGACCTGACGATTGTCCAAAATGTGACAACTCCATTGATGCTGTAGTTCTGACTTGTGGTGACACAGCAACAAAAAAAAAAACCAGCCAATACCCCTTACTTTCTGAAAGTTACTATCTTCCAAACAAATCATACTGTGATGTTAAAGGGCTCAACTGGTTGAGCACATTATGGCTTGACACGATCCAACCCAACCTGTCCTGAATAAAATAGTGTACAACCCAATTTGAACCTGTCCCATCAAGGTTTGGCTGTACTCAGGACAGCTGAATCAAAGTTCAAACTGCAGATTATCCTTGGTTCACAGCTCATAAAGTTTCTGGATTTTCTTAACTTTTTAATTCCACCATCTGTTCTTTGGTTCATAGTTTTTTTTGTTGAACTTTGGTCTTCAGATGCCGTGGAACTGCTGTTTTTGCTTGGGTAGAGATGGAATTTCCAATAAGAGTTTGCTTTTGGTTAATGATTTATTTGCTCCTGGATCTTCTGGGTCATCTTGGTAGTGTTTTCTGGGAGGGAAACTGTGGCTTCACATGTTTAGTTTACTTTAGTTTAGTCAGCATGGATTTATGAAAGGGAAATCATGTTTGACTAATCTTCTGGAATTTTTTGAGGATGTGACAAGTAAAATGGATGAAGGGGAGCCAGTGGATGTAGTGTATCTAGACTTTCAGAAAGCCTTTGATAAGGTTCCTACACGGGAGGTTGGTGAGCAAAATTAGAGCACATGGTATTGGGGATAAGGTGTTGACATGGATAGAGAATTGGTTGGCAGACAGGAAGCAAAGAGTAGGAGTAAACAGGTCCTTTTCAGAATGGCAGGCAGTGGCGGGTGGAGTGCCGCAAGGCTCGGTGTTGGGGCCGCAACTGTTTACCATATATATTAATGATTTGGATGAAGGAATTAGAAGTTACACTAGCAAGTTTGCTGATGACACAAAGCTGAGTGGCAGTGTGAACTGCGAAGAGGATGTTAGGAGGTTGAAGGGTGACCTGGAAAAGGTTGAGTGAATGGGCAGATGCGTGGCAAATGCAGTATAATATAGATAGATAAATGTGAGGTTATCCACTTTGGCGGCAAAAACAAGGAGGCAGATTATTATCTCAATGGTGTCAGGTTAGGTAAGGAGGAAGTGCAGCGAGACCTGGGTGTCCTTGTACACCAGTCACTGAAAGTTGGCGTGCAGGTACAGCAGGCAGTGAAGAAAGCTAATGGCATGTTGGCCTTCATAACGAGAGGATTTCAGTATAGGAGCAAAGAGGTTCTTCTTCAGTTGTATAGGGCCCTGGTAAGACCACATCTGGAGTATTGTGTACAGTTTTGGCCTCCTAATTTGAGGAAGGACATCCTTGTAATTGAGGCAGTGCACCGTAGGTTCACGAGATTGATCCCTGGGTTGGCGGGACTGTCATATGAGGAAAGATTGAAAAGACTAGGCTTGTATTCACTGGAGTTTAGAAGGATGAGAGGGGATCATTTGAGACATATAAAATTATAAAAGGACTGGACAAGCTAGATGCAGGAAAAATGTTCCCAATGTTGGGTGAGTCCAGAACCAGGGGCCACAGTCTTAGAATAAAGGGGAGGCCATTTAAAACTGAGGTGAGAAGGAACTTTTTCACCCAGAGAGTTGTAAATTTGTGGAATTCTCTGCAACAGAGGGCAGTGGAGGCCAATTCACTGGATGAATTTAAAAGAGAGTTAGATAGAACTCCAATGGGCTAGTGGAATCAGGGGATATGGGAAGAAGGCAGGGAAAAGGACCCGTTTATTCCTACTCTTTGCTTCCTGTCCGCCAACCAATTTTCTATCCACCTCAACACTGAACCCTCAATACCGTGTGCTTAAAGTTTGTACACCAATCTCCTATGTGGGACCTTGTCGAAGGCCTTCTGAAAGTCCAGATATAACACATCGACTGGTTCTCCCTTATCCACTCTACTAGTTACCTGGCCCCATCCTACCTGACTGACCTCCTCCACAGGCACACTCCCACCTGCACCCTCCGCTCTGCTGCTGCCAATCTCCTGTCCCCCCCCATCCGGACCAAACTCAGATCCTGGGGGGACAGGGCTTTCTCCATCGCTGCTCCCACCCTATGGAACTCACTACCCCAAACCGTCAGAGACTCCTCCTCACTCACCACATTCAAAACATCACTGAAGTCTCACCTCTTCAGCACTGCCTTCAACCACTGAAGGTCACCTCACCTTCTGTCTCCTTTCTCTGTTCGTTTACTTATTTATCTATTTATTCACTTCTCTATGTTCTAGAAATCCCTGTAAAGCGTCTGAGTATTTGAAAAACGCTATATAAATGTAATGCATTATTATTATTATTATTACATCCTCGAAAAATTCTATAAGATTCGGCAGACATGATTTGCTTTTGGTAAATCCATGCTGACTTTGTCCGATGATTTCACCACTTTCCAAATGTGATGCTATCACATCTTTAATAACTGACTCTACTTTGTGTTTTTTTAATCGATTCCAGCATCTGCAGTTCCTTGCGTCTAACATTTAAAAGACATTTAGACAGGTACATGGACAGGAAAGGCAAATGTGTCAAATGAGGGTAAATGGGACTAGCTCGGTTAGGAAACTTGGTCGGCGTGGACAACTTGGGCTGAGAGGCCTAGTTCTGTGCTGTATATCTGTACTGTTTGAAATAACAGCAGATAATATTCCATATGGACAACAGTTAGGTGAGCATCTGTGAGAGAAACCATCAGGCCCTAATTCAGAAATGAATGATGAGCAACCTTGTAATATGAGGAGGGAGCAGAGAAAATAGTTGGGAGGGAAACATTCAACTGAAGTGTTTAGGATAGAAACTGAGAAAAAATGTTAGATGATATTAAAAAATTTGAACAATAGAAATATTACTTCAACAGGTATGAAGATACTTGATTCTTGATTAGTACGGGTGTCAGAGGTTATGGGGAGAATGGGGTTAGGAGGGATAGACCAGCCATGATTGAATGGTGGAGTAGACTTGCTGGGCAGAATGGCCTCATTCTACTATCACTTATGACCTTGAAGGTTCCTACGCAGAAAAGAACAGAAGTAACAAGGAGACACGAGTAACTGCAGATGTTGGAGGAACTCAGCAAGCCAGGCAGCACCTGGGGAGGGAATGCACAGACAACATTTCAGGTTGGGATACCTTTTCAGACTGATTACAGTAGTGGTGACAAACCATGACAGACACTCTTTATCGGGCACACTTTTGTCTCCTTGTCACTTACTCACCTGTCTGCCCCCCCCCCCCCCACCCCCCTCCCCTCCCACCCCTCCCCTCCCACCCCTCCCCCCTCACACACCCCTCCACCTGGATCCACCTGTGTAGGAAGGAACTGCAGATGGTGGTTAGACACAAAAAGCTGGAGTAACTCAGCAGGTCAGGCAGCATCTCCAGAGAAAAGGGATAGGTGACGCTTCAGGTTGAGACCCTTCTTCAGACTGAGAGTCGGGAGAACGAGATATATAGACGGTAATATAGAGATATATAGAACAAATGAATGAAAGATATGCCAAAAAGTAACGATGGTAAAGGAAACAGGCCATTGTTAGCTGCTTGCTGGGTGAGAACGAGTTGTAACTCATGTAGCTGGTAGAACGAAGTGAATGAAAGCGACAGGGAAAGAGCTGGCAAGTGATGGGTGGATACAGGTGGAGAGGGTCATTGGCAAGATGAGTCCTGTAAAACAGTGAAGGATGAGGACAGTACCCAAAGCTGGAGGACTAAAGCGTGACAAAGGTGGAATCTGATTAGAAAAGGTGGGGAATGAAATGTAGAACCAGAGGTTGGGTTAGTGGGTAGAAGTGAATGGTGTGGGGCAGGGAAAATGGGGGATGGAGTATAGAGGGGTGGTAATGAGTGGTGGTAGAAGGGAAAAGATGTGGTGACACAGGTAGGCAAAGTGAGAAGGAGTGAGCAACTAGGAGTTCCAGCTAGCCCTGGCTGACACAGTGCAAATGTCCAGCAAAGTAGTCACCTGGTCTACATTTGGACTCACCGATGCAGAGGTCACACCAAGAGCATGGGATGCAATGGATGAGGTTGAAGGTTGAGGTTGAAACTAAGCTCAAGGTGCATGTAAACCTCTTTCACCTGGTAGTGCTGCTTGGGTCCCTGAATGGAAGTGAGGTAGGAGGCCCAAGAACAGGTAGTGACACCTCTTGCAAGTTCAGGACAAAGTGCCTGGGGAGGAGGAGGGGTGGTGGGAAGGGATGAATGAACCACACAATTACAAAGAGAATGGTCGCTATGGTAAGCAGAAGGGGATGGGGGGCAGGAAGATGTGACTGGTGGTGGGAGTGCGATGAAGCATGCAGAAATGTAGGAGAATGATGTGTTGGATATGGAGGCTGGTGGGGTGAAAGTTGAGTCATAGAGTCATACAGTGTGGAAACAGGCCCTTCGGCCCAACTTGCCCACACCAGCCAACATGTCCCAGCTACATTAGTCCCACTTGCCTGCACTTGGTCCATATCCCCCCAACCTGTCCTATCCATGTACCTGTCTAACTGTTTCTTAAACGTTGGGATAGTCCCAGCCTCAACTACCTCCTCTGGCAGCTTGTTCCATACACCCATCACCCTTTGTGTGAAAAAGTTACCCCTCAGATTCCTATTAAATCTTTTCCCCTTCACCTTGAACCTGTTCCTCTGGTCCTTGAATCACCTGCTCTGGGCAAGAGACTCTGTGCATCCACCCGATCTATTCCTCTCATGATCTTATACATAAGCTGAAGACTTCCAGAAACTGTCCAAGCCACATGCACCAATAATCCCTGTATTGTCTGGGGAAATCAGCCACACCAGTGTGAACTTGTGTCTGGGGTTATGGGGAGAAGGCATGAGAATGGGGTTGGGAGGGAGAGATAGATCAGCCATAAACGAATGGCCTAATTCTGCTTCTATCGCTTATGAATTCTCATGACAGGGTGCAATAGGGCGTGATTTTGTTGTTTTTTGCATTTTGTCTAATTAACACCATTTGCATTAGGAATAATGAAAAAAATAACGCACTAACTTTATTTAGATTGATCCAGCTTGCTCAATTACAACAACTCAATTAACAAGTCAAAGATGGGCTGCTGTTGTTGACGGTTCGTTGTGTTGGTTCGTGTGGATGGGTACAGCCGGGTTTGGGTTGATTTAGATTTTGTACCCTCACTAGGGTTGCCAACTATCTCACTCCCAAATACGGGACAAGGTGACGTCACCGCCCCGCGCCCCACATGACCTCACCCAGCCATCGGCCACGTGCTCCCGCTCCATCATTGGCGGCCGCCCGGGCCAGGAGGAGGGTTGCTACGCAACCTCCGTTAGGAGAACATACTCGGCCCCACTCCCCGCGGCCATTGTAGGCAGGGACAGTGTAGGCTAACGGAGTGTGTTCGGGGAGCGGGACCGAGTGTTACACAGCCTCCGTTAGACGAACACACTCAGCCCCGCTCCCCAAACACACTCCGTTAGCCTACAGCGGCCCTCGGGCTAATACAGGACAAGGGCGGTCCAGTACGGGACAAACCAATTTAGCCCAAAATACGGGATGTCCCGGCTAATACAGGACAGTTGGCAACACTAGCCCTCACATTAAGTGCGTTTTCTTCCTGCCCTTCTGGCGACTGAACCTTCCCGCTCGGAACCGCTGCGATGCTGAGGAGCTGGCGGTGTGTGGCAGTCCGCGTTCCCGCACACATCCTGGTCCCGCTTTTGGATTTCGCTGTTCAACTCCAGCAAGGTTTGAGCCAGCTGCCGATCCTGGCATCGCATCTCCAGCTGCAAAGCAAAAGACGTGAGACAGCCTCCTCCCATAGAGCCACCGATGCCCAGACACTGGACGCCAGCCTGTGCCACAGATACACGGCAAACCCCGGGGCAAGTCGATACAACATGCTGCAGCAACTCAGCGGGACAGGCAGCATCTCTGGAGAGAAGGGGCACAGAAGCAACTGGCTCACTCGCCCCACCAACCATGCCTCTCCACATTGCCTCAACTAAACGCACTTACAGATCAGAGAAGAGGTGATTATCTTTTAAAAACAAGGCACGCAGATTGGGTATTTCGGAAAACATTTCGAAAGGCAGTTTGTTAGATCCTCCAGCTGGTGGGAACTCCTATCATCTCCCTTCATCTGCATCTTTTGATCTATATCTTCCTTATCTCTGTGTCTGCCTCTCCCCTGACTCTCAGTCTGAAAAAGGGTCTCAAAAAACAATTTTTTGGCTGAACCTTTGCTTGCCCGTTTACTTATTATGCTTAGCATCAAATTCGGTCCGATATGAGCCTTTGACTTGAATTATCAACTCTGTTTCTCGTCCCACGGATGCTACCTGACCAAAGTCTTTCCAGCATTTTCCGCTTTAAGGGCCTGTCCCAGTTACGCGATTTTTAAGGCGACTGTCAAAGTCGTAGTAGATCGGCAAAATTTTCTTTTACCCTACGACAATGACCACTGACAATGCCGAGTCAGGTCGATACAAGTTACTTTTTTAGTGAAACTAGCATCTGGCTAAGAGATTACACCGTCTTCGGAAACATTGCGAAATTCCCACTCTTATCTGACCGTCAAACTGTCCCCTCCAATCTACCTGTCAAATGTCCTGATGGTAAATAAATTGGTTTACCAATTACCTCCCGCACTCCAAATAAAACAAAACTGTAAAGATGGTTCTTGGACACCATTGTATCTTTAACTACTTTTATTAACACACATCACTGCCCTGGCTGTACATGGTCTGTCACGATCACTAGAGAGGGAGCTAGGGGTGGGGAAGCTACAATTATACCCACCGGTGAGGGAGTGGTTAACATGGACCTCGTCACTATTAATTAAAGGAGTACACACATATCATCTACATCCTTCCTCTACAAAACAGACAGTGAGTGACAGGGCGACCACGTCTCATGCACTAGGGTAAATGCAGACAGCAAGGCACAGGAATACAGAATCACACGTAATCGCCGTAACGGACAGGCGGCCTGACCAGGCGACCAGACCGGGTCCGAACCTCGCCATCACCTCCTTCCCCGACGGGAACAAGTGGGGACGGCGCCGTGGCACGTGGTGGGCTACGGACGGGAGAACCCCTGGGAGATGAAGGCTGCGGGGTGGGCTGCGAGGAAGAGGAGGAGGTCGAGGAATCCGGAGAAAACGGGACCGCAGCCGGAAGACGGACAGGAGAAGGACCAAGGGGGGGGGTTTGCCCCAGAGGAGCGGGCAAGGCACTGGGCCGCGAAAGTGGCAGTGGAGGGGCATACGGAGCCGCCGGGGGAGGGACTGGCTCGTCCACGAGCCGGAGGTGCTGGCGGGACCGGCGGTACACCGTGCCGTCGTGGTTGACCAGGTACGAACGGGGGGAGCCAGCAGAACCGATGACCACGGCCAGTCTGGAGCGGCCAGAAATGGACCTCATGCGGACGACCTGGCCGGGAAGAAGAGGGCGGAGGACACGGCAGGACTCGTCGTGGGAGCGCTTCTGAATACCGTGTCTGCGGGCAATGCGTTCCCGGACTAAGGCAGGTTTAAGGGCAGAGGGAGACAGGGACTGTTGGGACACCGGGACCGTGGGCCGCGTGACACGGGACATGAGACGCTGAGCCGGGGAACCCAGGACATGATCGCGGGGGATGTTGCGGAGGTTCAGCAGGGCCAGGTAAATGTCGGAGCGGGACAGGCGGCAACGTTCCAACAGTCCTTTTGCGCTGCGGACCGCGCGCTCGGCCAGGCCGTTGCTCTGCGGGTATTCCGGGCTGCTGGTGTAGTGCCGAAAATTCCACTGTTCAGCAAAAGCACGGAACTCGGCGCTGGTGAACTGGCTGCCGTTGTCCGATTGCATGCTGGCTGGGGACCCGAAGGTGGCAAAGTGGCGGCGTAGCTTCTCGATGACCGCGGTGGAAGATAGGGAGTGGAGCTGGTCAACTTCGAACCAGCTGGAGTAAGAGTCAACTAGCACCAGAAAGTGCTTTCCGTGCCATTCGAAGATGTCGGTTGCCAGCGCGGACCAGGGCAGGTTAGGGGCTGGCTGCTGCAGGAGCGGCTGCCGCTGTTGCTGTGGAGCGAGGCTGTTGCAGGTAGGGCACGCGGAGACTCTATCTCGGAAATAGCGAGGCATGTCAGGCCAGAAGAACTGACTCTGAGCGATGGAAAGGGTCGCTTCGGCCCTGGGATGGCCACGATGAGCAGTTTCGAAATATTGTTCTTGTAGTGCTGCGGGCACCACCACCTTGTGCCCCTTCACAATCACACCCTCACGCAGCACCAACTCGTCACGAACCAGGAAGTAAGGCACCGCTGCGGCCGGCAGGGAAGAACGGCGGCCTGGCCAGCCCCGTTTGATGATCGCGGCCAGCTGTTGTAGCGAAGCGTCAGCTGCCGTGTGCTTGGCCAGGGACTTCAACTGACTGGAGGGCACGAAATTGACGTTTAGGACTATCAGATCGGACGCCTCGTATGGATGTCGGGTTGTGGATGGGAGGGGCGCCCGAGACAGCGTATCAGCAACAAACATGTCCTTGCCCTTTCGATAAACCACGGTGAAAATAAAACGTTGTAGCTGGAGCATCATGCGCTGGAGCCGGGAGGAGGCCACGTGTATCGGCTTATTGAGGATGGTAACCAGAGGCTGGTGGTCCGTTTCAACAGTGAAGCAAGTGCCCAGGATATAGTCCTTGAACTTGGAGCAGGCAAAAACAACTGCCAGCAGCTCCTTCTCAATCTGGGCATAGCGTTGTTCCGCGGTCGTCATCGTGCGGGATGCATAGGACACCGGCAGTTGCACCCCGTCGTGGACCTGCAGGCAGGCGGCCCCTAGGCCAAACCTCGATGCATCACATGTGAGAACGATTGGGCGCTGGAGGTCAAAGTACTTCAACGTAGGCATGCTGATCAGCTTAGATTTGAGGGTGTCGAATGCTTTCTGGTGTTGCGGGAACCAGGCCCAGGCAGCGTCCTTTTTCACCAGGTCCCTCAGAGGGGCGCTCAGTTCACTCAGGTCGGGGATGAACTTTCCCAGGTAGTTGGCCATGCCCAAGAAGCGCTGTAGGCCAGGCACGTCAGCAGGTGCAGGCATCTCGGATATTGCGGCTGTCTTTTGCGGGTCGGGCTTCAGCCCTGATGCTGTGAAGACCTGTCCCACGTAGGTGACCTCAGGGACCCGGAACCGGCATTTCTTCGGGTTGAGCTTCAGGTTGACATCTCGGGCCCGCTGTAGCACCTGGCGAAGGTGGTGGTCGTGCTCCGCGACATTCTTCCCGTAAACCAGAATGTCGTCGACAATGATGGCACACGGGAGCCCAGCAAACAGTTGTTCCATGGTCCTTTGGAACACTTCGCTGGCAGAGTTGATCCCAAACGGCATGCGGAGGAAGCGGTACCTGCCGAAGGGCGTGCCGAAGGTCGTCAGGTGCGAGGATCGCTCGTCCAGAGGTATCTGCCAGAACGAGCTCTTGGCATCGAGAACCGAGAACACAGTGGCAGGGCCGACCTGTGCAGCAACATCCTCCACTGTCCGCATAGGGTAATGCGGGCGCTTGATAGCCAAGTTCAAATCCTTAGGGTTGATGCAGATCCGTAGTTCACTCTTATCCTTCTTCGCAGCGACGACCATAGTGGAGACCCACTGGGTGGGGACCGTTACTGGCTTCAGGATGCCCGTGGCCACCATCTCGAGAAGAGTGGACTCGACCTTGTCTCTCATGGCGAAGGATACCCGATGTGGGGGACGGACAACCGGCGTGATGTCGGGGTTGAGGGCAATCTTGTAGCTGCAGGGCAACTTCCCCAGCTTCGAGTCAAAACGGTCCGGGTATTCGGCCAGCGGGTTTAGGGTTGCCTCCACCATGTGGACATCGCTGTGGAATCTCACCAATCCGAGGTCCTGGCAGGCCTCCACGCCGAGCAGGGGGACACATTTACCGTCTAGCAGAAAGAAAGAAAGGGGCCGAGAGGTCTTCAGCACCTTGCAGTGGAGAGTGGCCTTCCCCACAGGAACAAGTACACCGCCCCCATATGCACGCAAAACAGCACTGTCTGTAGAAACGAGCTCATTATCTCTTATCTTCTTGAATAGGCTTGTTGACATAACATTGGCAGCAGCCCCCGTGTCCACCTTAGCAGAGAAGGCCATGCCGTTCACCGTGACTCGGACGGTTGGGTCTCTTATCAGAGCAGGTGCACCTCGCAGGGAAAACACACGCATTTCGCTCGTGGAAGAGCCAGAGTCAGACAGGGGGAGTTCATCATGCTGGAGATGATAACCAGACGCGGTATCAGCACGTGTCAAGTAGCGAGAGGGTTTCTGCCGTGGCTGTGCAGAGTTCCCACGGGAACGGCAGGCCGCCGAAAAGTGGTTGGGCTTATTGCAGAGATTGCAGGTTTTCCCCAACGCCGGGCAGACATTAAAACGATGCGAAGGAAAGCTGCAGTTCGGACAGCGTTGGCGCGGCCTAGAGCTCGGCGTCGGGCTTGCCCTCTGTCGCTGAGGAGCAGAGGTGAAGCTAGCTGCGTGGACCACAGGGTCCGGTGGCTGTACAGCAGAGGAGACAGCCTCAGCTAAACGAGAGGCATGCAACGCCTCATGAAATGTCAGATCAGGCTTACGTAGCAGCTCTGAGCGCAGCTTACCATCCCTTGGACCAAAGACCAAGATGTCGCGGGTTAGAGTCTCAGGGGTCAAGACGTGCAGGTCGCATCTGCGAGCCATTCGGCGCAGCGTGGCCACGAAATTGTCAACAGATTCCCCAGGGTTTTGGCGTCGGGAGAACAGTTTAAAACGCTCTAAGATGTGGTTCGTGGGGAGGTCACACATAGCCGTAAATTTAGCAAGCAGACATACCGGGTCCTGGACACTCTCGCCTTGTCCATAGATGAATGACTCCGACCGCTCAAGCGCTTCGGGACCAGCCAGGTTTAGTAAAAGGGAGGCTTTGACCGCAGGGGCCACGGCAGGGTGAGCGATTGTGGCATAATGCTCAAAGTCACGTCGGAACACACTCCAGCGATGAGTGATGTACACACATATCATCTACAAAAACTATCTACTGGTATCTTCAAATGCCTTTTCTTAATTTAATATTACGTGCTTCTAAATGCATCTGCGACAACCTAGCAAACCTGGGGACAGCATGCGACAGCGCCCGCAATAAGCTACGATACCTGGCGACAAGCCAGCTGTCGCCGAGAAATTTCTATCTGGAAGATGTTTCCGTGACGCGCCGAGATCCGTTACGATTCATTGAAGACCCCTCACGATTATGCCCGCGGCATCCCGGCAAACGTTCAGTGACAGCCTAGTCGTCGGCATTCGCCTTAAAATCGCCTAAGTGGGACAGGCTCTTTACTGTCTCTTTGATAATGGTTGATAAAGTTCTTTTAAATAAATTTGGACACATTTAATGGTCAGCACTGCCACATAAAATGCTAATTATTAAATTTTGTGAAGAGACAACAGCGATATTGCAGATTACTGTCAAAGCTGAGGAGATTTTGCGAGCATCAAGAAAATGGTTAAATGATGCTGAATTAGTTGTAAGGCTGAATCACACGAAAAGAAGGCTTGGTTACTTGGTCAGAAGACTTCATCCTAGACCACAGACCCTTTTTCCTTACCTTAGGATTCTCACTTCACCTGGACTGTTCTCTCTTGTTTCTTGCCCTCACTAGATGTATTCACTAACTGCCCACACATGCACAAACATTTCCCCTCTCAAACCTCCTGTACACTGAGGACCAACATTGATATTTTCAAGAGACTCGCTGATTAAGACAGTGCTGTTGTAGTTTGGTGAACTGAGCTCTATCTCAGAGGCCAAACCTCACCTCTGAACCACAACCCCACCAATGAACATTTGTCGTTGTCTCCTAGACAATCATGGATCTCATTTTGATGGGAGATCTTCACTGTACAATCTACTTTTATCATCTCTACTTTTATAGTCTCTAAAGATTTATGACCAACCCCGCACAGCCCACTTCTAATTCCTCTCCAAGACCCAGTGGCCAAGCGGTAGATTTGCTGCCTTACAGCGAATGCAGTGCCGGAGACCCGGGTTCGATCCCGTCTATGGGCGCTGTCTGTACGGAGTTTGTACGTTCTCCCCGTGACCTGGGTGGGTTTTCTCCGAGATCTTCGGTTTCCTCCCATACTCCAAAGACATACAGATATGTAGGTTAATTGGCTTGGTAAATGTAAAAATTGTCCCTTGTGGGTATAGGATAGTGTTAATGTGCGGGGATCGCTGGTTGGTGCGGACCTGGTGGGCCGAAGGGGCCTGTTTCTGCCCTGTATCTCTAAAGTAAACTAAACTGTACCCAGGTGCTGGATATCTGGGCATTCATAATTTCAGCCTGCTCTTGCCCCACCAAGGTTATTTCTTCCTACCTCAACTCCATCCTTTTACCACCCTTCCCACCTGCACCTGCAACACCTCCGAGGGCTTCCACTCTATTTGATTCTTTGCAATTTCTTGATCCCAACCAGTTTTTCCTTGCCCAAAGGTGCAATCTCTCTGTACTCTCCTCTCCAACTCCTTACCATCAGCGCGCTCATTCATCCTTTCAGCTTCTGCATTCAATGGATCATCCTTTCCAATTTCTGCCACTTGCCTTCAGCTCTTCCCCTCCTCTTTCAGAATTCATAGAAACATAGAAACATAGAAAATAGGTGCAGGAGTAGGCCATTCGGCCCTTCGAGCCTGCACCGCCATTCAATATGATCATGGCTGATCATCCAGCTCAGTATCCCGTACCTGCCTTCTCTCCATACCCCCTGATCCCTTTAGCAAAAAGGGTCACATCTAACTCCCTCTTAAATATAGCCAATGAACTGGCCTCAACTACCTTCTGTGGCATAGAATTCCACAGACTCACCACTCTCTGTGTGAAGAAATGTTTTCTCATCTCGGTCCTAAAAGACTTCCCCCTTATCCTTAAGCTGTAACCCCTGGTTCTGGACTCCCCCAACATCGGGAACAATCTTCCCGCATCTAGCCTCTCCAACCCCTTAAGAATTTTATATGTTTCTATAAGATCCCCCCTCAGTCTTCTAAATTCCAGCGAGTACAAGCCCAGTCTATCCAGTCTTTCCTCATATGAAAGTCCCGCCATCCCAGGGATCAATCTGGTGAACCTTCTCTGTACTCCCTCTAAGGCAAGAACGTCTTTCCTCAGGTTAGGAGACCAAAACTGCACACAATACTCCAGGTGCGGTCTCACCAAGGCCCTGTACAACTGCAACAATTCCTCAGGGGTATTCCTTTTGCGACTCCGTGGTCTGCTCTTCAATTTCCACCAACCACTCCCTCTTATTGCACTTTCCATACGACAACAGGAGATGCTGCAACACCTGCCGTTTCACCTGTTCCATTCTCCATCAGGGGACCCCAGTCTTTGCAGGTAACTTGCACTGATCTCATGTACTACTTTTGATGCTTACAATGTGGTCTCGAATACATTGGAGCAGTCAAACACAGATTGGGCAACCTTTTTGTGGAGCACCCATGTTCAGTTTACAGGAATAACCTTGAGCTGCCAGTACCCTGTCACTTCAATCCTCCATTCGCCTCCCACTCTGGCCTATCGTGCACAATTCTAACAAAACTCAATATAAACAAAAAGAAAGGCTCCTCCAACATAGCAGCCTTTGGACTCAATATCAAATTCGGGAATTTCAAGGAGCTCACTTTCAGTTTGTATCAGAAGTGATTATCAACTCTGCTTTTCTCTCTTCACTGGCACTGCCTGCTTTACTCAGCATTTTGTACAGTTATGACCTGCATTTCACACCTCTTCCATGTCCCTCTGTTGGCTTTCCCTGGATTTCTCAAACAGACCTCTCTCAAGTCAACAACCTATTACCAAGGCAACACTGGCCTCATCCTTTGTCCTATCCATCCAAGAACCCCCTCACCCCCAGCCATCCCTCTCTGCAAATTACAATACATTTGTCTGCTTCCTTTCCCAGTTCTGATGGTATTTAACTCAGTTTCACTTTCTAAAAATGCTGCCCGAGCTGCCAAATGCTTCCAGCATTTTCAATTTTCATTTCAATCAATGAAGATTTGCTGAGCATTTGAAAATAGTTTTAATAACTGTTCATTTGTTCAAACTGAAAACTCATTTCATCTATTGTCCACCAATAATACAAAACTACATTTAAGTTTTATTATATAATTCAGTTATTGAAACAGAAAGCATTTTCATATAGATTAATAAATTATTTGTTAACAACAATAATAAAAATCATTCCAAAGTACGATACGATGTGATAGAACTTTATTTATCCCAGGAGGGAAATTGATCTGCCATTAGTCATAAAACAACAAGGGAGAGAAGGAATGGGTGACGTTTCGGGTCGAGACCCTTCTTCAGACTGAAGTCTGAAGAAGGGTCTCGACCCGAAACGTCACCCATTCCTTCTCTCCTGAGATGCTGCCTGACCTGCTGAGTTACTCCAGCATTTTGTGAATAAATACCTTCGATTTGTACCAGCATCTGCAGTTATTTTCTTATACTATATGTCATAAAACAACAAGATACATGAAATTAAAGTGACGAGTGGAAAGGATTGGGGATGTGCAAAGATTTGGGGAGGGGAGTCAGTCTACCCCACGACAGAAGGGGGAGGAGTTGTACAGTTTGATAGCCACAGGGAAGAAAGATCTCCTGTGGCGTTCTGTGCTGCATCTTGGTGGAACCAGTCTGTGGCTGAAGTTACTCCTCAGGTTGACCAGTGTATGATGGAGGGGGCAAGCTGTATTGTCCAAGATGCTCCGCAGTTTGAGGAGCATCCTCCTCTCCAAGACCATCTCCCATGAATCCAACTCCGCCCCCAGGATGGAGCCGGCCTTCCCAATGAGTTTGTTAATCCTGTTGCCGTCTGCGGCCTTCCCTCTACTGCCCCAGAACATCTACAGCATCATGCTGCAGACGTTGAAGGAGCAGAGCCTTCTCAAAAAGTACAGCCAGCTCTGTCCCTTCTTGTACAGGGCCTCAGCGTTCCTGGACCAGTCCAATTTACTGTCCATGTACACTCCAAGGTATTTGTACTCCCTGGTAAACTGCACATCCACACCATTGATGGAGACAATCTCCCTCTAAAGTCCACCACCAACTCCTTAGTCTTGTCAGTGTTGAGCTGCAGGTGATTCAGCCCACAACACTCAACAAAGTCGTTGACTGCACCTCTGGTTCCCTCCCCTCACTGATGCAGCCACTGAATTAACAAAATAATTTAATGCAAATGTTTTTCAATCTTCTACATCGGTTTTATTTCTTCAATAAAATCTGGTTGTATTTTTATTGGAGTTACTCTCAACTTTTATTGTTTAAGCAACAGTAAGTTAACATTTGAAATTTGTTTTAACAAATTTGGAACTGTCAACAAATGTTAAGTGTACACCTAGATTTCCATCGTTTCAACCACCCTGCACCGATGAAATTATCTGATTATATGCTCATTGTTCAGTTAAAACAATGTGCTATATATAACAAAATATTAACCTACATTAATATACAATCAGATTCTAAAATACAATTGTTCAACTAATAAAAGTATATTTCCCTGCAAAATAATGCCCAGTCTGAAGGGTCTCGACCCGAAACGTCACCCATTCCTTCTCTCCAGAGATGCTGCCTGTCCCGCTGAGTTACTCCAGCACTTTGTGCCTCTCTTCGGTGTAAACCAGCATCTGCAGTTCCTTCCTACACATCACAATTAGAAGCAGGATCCAGAATGTGTGGTATTTTATTGCCATCTGGTGGTAAAAGTCACTCATTGCTTCAGGATCACAGCACTTAAATACATAGCAACAAATACATCTGCCAGTCAGGTAGCACCTGTGGCAAGTAATGGACAGATGGCGTTATGGGCTGGGACCCTTCTCTTGTGTCTTTACTTGAATACATGTCAAAATACCAGAAAGTCAAGTAAAAAAGGGTCTTTCACTTGGAAAATGGAGAGTAACTTGTACCTATTCTATTCAAGTTGGCTTGTTGAATGCACCCAGATTTTAATGTCACCATAGTCTGCAATCTATTCAAATTAAGTCAGTGAGAGCAACACATTGTGCTGCTTTTATTAAATATTTATTTTAAAAAAGAACAAGGCAGCAATTCTCAGATTTTCAAGAGGATGTGCTGATCCAATTGTACCTGGATGCTGCACCTTGGTTTTTCCTAAAGGGTTAATAGCAAATGAATAAATGTATTGCAATCTTCCAGACAACGTATTACCTTATGTAGTGGATGTTCAAAATATGAATTCTTGATTAATGTAAGTGATACTCTTACATCTGAATAATTTACATATAGCCAATTAATTTGCAAAGCAGCATATCTTTGGGATGTGGGAGGAAACTGTGGTGTAGGCCGAAAATCCATAGGCAACAGGGAGACCATGCTAATTCCACATGTACGAAGAGAAGGTGACAATCAAACCCACTTTGCCAGAGTTGTGAAGCAGACAACTCTGTGTGACCCGTCAATGAGAACTTTTAAGCTTTGGATGAGATTTTAAACCAGGCCCCTCAGATGGAGAAAACAATGGGGTGCTATTTCCAGAATATCATCACCAATATGAACCCCCTCACTCAAATTTCATATTGCTGCCTCTCAGAGCTTGATTTGCAAATTGGCTGCCAAGTGTCTCAGAGTTAACACTTAAAAGCTCCAACAGTGAAACAGTGGAATAAAAAAATGACAGCACATGTAGCATTTGTTGACGTTTAGTTTCATTTAGTTACATAGAAAGTAGGTGCAGGTGTCGGCCATTTGGCCCCTCGAACCAGCACCATTGAATATGATCATGGCTGATCATCCAGAATCAGTACCCTGTTCTTGTTTTTTCCCCATACCCCTTGATTCCGTTAGCCCCAAGAGCTATAGCTAAATCTCTCTTGAATACATCCAGTGAATTGGCTTCCAGTGCCTTCTGTGGCAGAGAATTCCACAGATTCATAACTCTCTGGCTGAAAAGGTTTTTCTTCATCTCAGTCCTAAAGTTTAGAGATAGTGTGGAAACAGGACCTTTGCTCACCGAGTTCACACTAACTAGCGATCAGCTGAGGTACAAATGGCTGCCCACCAAGGGAACAGTTGACTAAATACAACATGAGGAGACCTGGTGAAACAAGTCAATAATGATCGCACAGTTGAATTTTCCAGCGGCTAGAATTGTACACAGAAAAGGTTTCTGATCAGGAAGCCCATTCCTTCCCTCCTGAGATGCTGCCTGACCCGCTGAGTTACTCCAGCGTTTTGTGATACTTTCTGATCAGAAGATTGATATACACATAACTATATTTAACTGCTTCAACAATGAATTTCTCCCTACAATGTTCAAGAAGTGCACTTCACTGATGACTGGTGTTGACATCAACGTATAATTTATCAAATAAAGTACTCCAACTATAAAATAAAGTACCCCAGTGTGAATTGCAAATTTTCTTCAATTTATGTTTATAACTATATTCATAAGATATCGGATCAGAATTAGGCCTGCTCCGATAGGCTGGATTTTATCTGAATCTCTTGACAAAACACGGTCGAGGCTTGCTCAGATACATGGTGTGAAAGTTGATTGTTATTTAAATACCAGGGAGCATCTGCTTCCCCTAAAACAGAACAAATGACCTCTCCATGAAATCAAGGTAAACATTTCAGTGATCCCCACATCCAAAAACTTAATGGTACTTAAAACCTCAAAAACATATACAAGTTCCTGTGTTTTATAAATCAGTACAATTAATACAAAAGTAAAACTGTACATATGACCAAATTAAGTTTTATATCTGGTTTTGTCTGAAACTTTGAAAATTAAATAGATATTGGCGAGAATACAAAAAAGAATCAGTGAAAACATATCAATGGGAAAATTTAGTTATAGACAAATGATAAATTTTCATATTTGTTCAGTTTTACAATCAAATTAAAGAGATCTGACTCAGTAAATTACAACTACACCGATCAGCCAAAACATTATTACCACTGACAGGTGAAGTGAATAACATTGATTATCTTGTTACAATGGCACCTGTCAAGGGATGGGATATATTAGGCAGCAAGTGAACAGTCAGTTCATGTGAAGTTGATGTGTTGGATGCAGGAGAAATGGGCAGGAGTAAAGACCTGAGCAACTTTGACAAGGGCTAAATTGTTATGGCCAGACGACTGGGTCAGAGCATCTCTGAAACGGCAAGGCTTGTGGGGTGCTCCCGGTCAGCAGTGGTGAGTACCTACCGACAGTGGTCCGAGGAGGGACAAAACCACAAACTGGCGACAGGGTGTTGGGCGCCCAAGGCTCATCGATGCGCGAGGGCAATGAAGGCTATCCCGTCGGGTCCGAACCGACAGAAGGTCGACTGTGGCACAAGTCACAGAAAAATGTTAATGGTGGTCACGGGAGGAATGTGTCACAATACACAGTGCATCGCACCCTGCTGCGTATGGGGCTGCACACGGAGGACCAACAGCATATTAGGCAGATGGTCATAATGTTTTGGCTGATTGGTGTACAATACAAATTATAAAGGACTATAAAATAGAAAGGAAAAATACCAATATTCAGTGATGTATCATCCCAAGAAGGAAGGGCATAAACTAAAAAAACATCAAAATAAAAGGGGAAGCAAAAAGAATCCAACTGATTGGAAATTGTCATAAATGCATAACGTATAAAAGTCTTTAGATGGGAGAACGGGAGGAAAGGTAAGTAGCGAGCACTGATACATGGTGGATGTGCAATGGGCCAAATGGCTTGGTTTTGCAGAATTCAACAAATTATAATAGTCTCTACAGTTTCAATGATTTAACAGTTATAAAATGGTCAGTTACACAAAAACCAATAGAAAATATTTTTCTGCAATATCATTCTATGGTAAACAAATGAGTACAAACAGATTTCACTGTAATCAAATAACAGTTGTACATTTTTAGTAACAATCTCCATGAACAGAACTTTGTTATTCTCACTAGATTATTCATAGATAAAGGTTTCAATTTCTTCCTTGATGGGTACCTCAGATCTCTCATAATGTGCATGAATATCACATTTTAAACCGATCTCACATTCACAGTTTCTAAACTTTGATATTTCTGCTTTAGCTTTTCGCCACTGCTTATTAATGTCCATGATTTTTTCCCCAATATATCGATTTACTTTATTTAGTCGCTTATGGATCTCATTGTCATCTTTGGCATCTTGTCGTATTCTAGTCAGTAATTGTTCTGGAGAAGAAATAGAATATTACTTAGTTTGATTAATAAAATAACCAAAATATCAATCCAGAGTTCTAAATTGTAGGAATTGATTTGCTTTTGTAAACAGAAGTACAGTTCGTCACATTAGCTCAGTGGCACCACTGTTGCCACCGACTCACACCATCACTCAGTGGCATTCTTGCCATGGACTCAATGAGTGAGGGGGGAGAATGGGAAGGTGAGATAACACATAGAAGGAAGACCAGAAACAGCATAATACAACACATGGGAGTAATACAAGGCTAAATTGCATCCACTTTAATGGAAGGAGTCCAACTAATGAGGCCGATGGAGCAAGAGAACCAATCAGAATGTAGGAAGATGACATTATTGCTATCACAGAGGCACGTTTAAAAGAAAGGCAGGACAGAAAATTCAAAATTCCAGGGTATAGAATCTTAAGAACTGATATCCTGCCCTAAAATTCACGGACTATCCCCTTTCTTGATCTCTCTGTCTCCAGGGGGTCAGACTATTGATTGTCGTTAACTACGAATCTACTGACTATCAGGGAACATAAAAGAAGTGGTGACATTGCAATATTGTTTAAGAAGTGAATGAGTGCAGTAATGAGGGAAGTTATTCTCAATGGTTCTTCAAATAGAGTCATATGAATTAAGCACAAGAACAAATAAACGAGGGCGTTTGCCGAGGATGTCCTCCAGGCCTCCGAACAGCCTGCAGGACTTAGAGTAGATATGTTGAAAATTCAGAGATATAAGAGTAATAGCATTTTAATATCAGGAGATTTCAACTTCCCCAATATAGAATCAGTATCCTACAGCACAGAAACTTTGGCCTGATGTCAATGCCAACAAGATGCACATCAAAGCTAATCCTCTATGTTTGTGTTCAACCCATGTCCCTCTAAACCGTTCATACCAACGTACCTGTCCAAATATCTTTTGAATGCCTTGCACTTACCTTTAACAATTTTCTTATAAGATTGAGGAGATTCTTTATGTCGACAAATACAAACTTAAACTTCTACAGGTGTACGGTAGAGAGCATATTGACTGATTGCATCATAACCTGGTTCAGAAACTTGAATGCCCAGTAATGAGGGAGATTGTAAGGGAAATTTGAATGCCCAGTAATGAGGGAGATGAGGGAGAGGGTCGTGAGGCTCTATCCAGTCCATCACGAGTACCGAGCTACCAACCATCAAAGGGATCTTTAGGAAACACTGCCTCAAAACGGCAGCCAGCATCATCAAAGACCACACCACCTTGGCCACACTCTCATTTCACGCCCAACAATGGTGGTAAAGGAGTCTGAAAACTGTGTTCATCACATTTAAGAATAACTTCTTCCCAACAACTACCAGGCTCATAAACACTACAAGAGACTTGTTTTAATCTTCAAAAGTCAGGGAGAGAGTTGGTGAGCATCCAATTATGTGAGGAGAGAAATATAGACACAATGAACAGCAGATGCTGGTTTACAAAAATGACAATGTTCTGGAATAACTCAGCAGGTTAGGCAGCACAAAGCATGGCAGGCAATAGGTCGATACAGGATAGTGGGGAGGGAGGGAGGGGGTTGAACTTATCCCAAACCAATTTTGCTTTACTAACACAGTCGTTGCCTGGTAGAACTTGTCCTTACCCTCCATAACTCCTCTCACTTTTTCCAAGTTAAAGGTGTAGCCACGGGCACCCACATAGGCCCCACTTATGCCTGCCTTTTTGTCGGTTCCATCAAACAGCTCTTGTTCCAAAGGTATACCAGCACCATCCCAAACTCTTTCTTCGCTGCATCATCGACTGCACAGGTACCAGTGCAGAACTCAGTAATTTCATTAACTGTACCGTTAATTTTCACCCTGCCTTAAAATTCACTTCAACTATCCACTTTCTTGATCTCTGCCTCCAGGGGGACAGACGTCTGTCAGACATTGTCGTTAACTACGAATCTATCAGTTGTTATAATAATAATAATAATATATTCCTTTATTCGTCCCACACCGGGGAAATTTACAGTGTTACAGCAGCAAAGTGGACAGCAAGAGAGCAAGAGATCATTCATTATAAATAAAAGATACATAAATTGTCATCAGATTTCTGTGTGTTCTTAGCTGTTATTGTTGACTGGTCTGCTGGGAGCAGTGCTGGTTGTGCAGTCTCACAGCAGCGGGAAGGAAGGACCTCCTATATCTCTCCTTCACGCATTTGGGGTGAAGGAGTCTGTCACTGAAGGAGCTACTCAGTGCAGTGACAGTGTCCTGCATGGTGTGGGAAATCGTTGTCCAGCAGCGATGTTAGCTTTGCCATCATCCTCCTCTCTCCCACCACCTGCACTGAGTCAAGGGGGCAACCCAGGACAGAGCCGGCCTTCCTGACCAGCTTGTCGAGTCTCTTCCCCTCCGCCGCTGAGATGCTGCTGCTCCAGCAGACCACTCCATAGAAAATGGCCGATGCAACCACCGTGTTGTAGAAGGTCCTTAGGAATGCCCCCTGCACTCCAAAGGACCTGAGTCTCCTTAACAGATAAAGTCTGCTCTGGCCCTTTCTGTATAGCGCATCGGTGTTTTCAGTCCAGTCCAGTTTATTGTTGAGGTAAACACCCAGGTACTTATGAGTCCACCCTTTCGATGTCCATTCCCTGGATGTTCACCGGTGTCGGGGGGACCTGGCTGCGCCTGCGGAAATCTACCACCATCTCCCTGGTTTTCCCCGCGTTGATCCGGAGGCAGTTCCGCTGGCACCAGTTCACAAACTCCTTGATCAGTTCTCTGTACGCCCTGTCATCGTCGCCTGTGATGAGGCCGACGATGGCAGAGTCGTCAGAGAACTTCTGTAGATAGGAGTTTGCAGAGCAGTGTACAGGGTGAACAAGAATGGAGCTAGCACTGTTCCCTGCGGAACCCCAGTGCTGCAGACCACCCTGTCCGAGACCAGGTCCTATGTCCTCACGTACTGTGGTGTAGCCTACACCTCCTCCCACACTGCCTCTAGCAAACATGTTTCCAATTTCTCTGTCTCTGCCACTTTTGCTCCCAAGATCTGAGATGTCCTCTTTCTATCAAGTTTCTTTCTCTCCTTTCCCCCAAAAATCCGTCTGGTGAAGGGACCCGACTCTAAACATCACCACATTCATTTTCTCCAGAGATGCTGCCAGACCCGTCGAGTTACTCCAGAAGTTGTCTATTTTTTAGAAGAGGGAAAGCATTTTTCAAAAATCAAAGGCAGAGTTCAGTGAAGGAGTAGGTTTTGATTGAAAATAATCTTTTATCAATATAATGCAGGACATTTTTTTTAAAACAGCCTTTTGACTGGTTGAAGAGGAGATGGCCGCCAATAAAAGGAAGAGAGCAGAGAGTGCGGGGGATTTTTTTTAATCTTCAAAATTTGAGCGGGGAATTGGTGAGCAGCCATTTCGAGAGCTGGGAAAGGATTTTTGAAAAATCCAGGTGAGTCGAGTGAAAGAACAGGTTTTGATTGAAAAGCATTTTTCAAGAGAAAGCAGAAATGTTGATCGGCTGAGGAAGAGACACAGAAGCCAATAAAAGGAAGGAAGGGTGTAGCAGAGCAGCCTATTTGGAGAAGGCTTGTGTTGGGGGCAAGTCTAGCACTGAGGCTTTGACTCAACAGGCGAGAGGCCTGAGGAAGAGTAACTGCAGGTTACGGTGCAAATTGCTTTTCTGTGTAGTTCTTCCTAGGTTTTTGGTGTCATGGAGACAGCAGGTGGAATGTTCCACCTGCAAGATGCTGGAAGTCAGGGGCATTTCCTGTGCCCCTGAAGCTTCACTTGGAGTAAGTGTGTTCAGCTACAGCTCCTGAAGAACTGTGTTAAGGAACTGAGGTTGCAGCTGGATGACCTCAGGATTATCCGGGGAGTGAGTGTCATAGATAGGAGTTACAGTTAGGTGGTCACACCTAAGGTGCAGCAGGACGTAGCTGGGTGACCACCAGGAAAAGGAGTGGGCAAAAAGATCAGGAATCCCCCGGGGCAATTCCCCTGCATAACAGTTCTGCTCCTTTGGATACTGTTGTGGGGAAGGATCGGTCATGGGAGAGTAGCAGCAGCAGAAGCAGTGACCCAGAGTGCGGTGTTGGGCCTGGTTGTTTCTGAGGCACAGCTGCGAAGGGAAAAGTCAGACAGAGCCAATGGGAAACGAGACTCATTAGTTAGGGGGACAGACGAGAGATTCTGTGGCTCATTAGTTAGGGGGACAGACGAGAGAGTCTGTGGCAGTAAACAAGACTCCAGGATGGTGTGTTTCCTCCTGGTGCCAGAGGCCAGGATGTCTCCAAGGGTTTGTAGAACATTCTCAAGAGGCAGAGCGAGCAGCTGGAAATCATTGTGCACATCGGTACAAATGACATAGGTAGGATAAAGGACGAGATTCTGCAAAGTGAATATAGTGAGTTAGATAGAAGATTATAAAACCCCGAAGGTAGTAATCTCCAGATTATTCCCAGTGCCACATCCTAGTGAGGTTAGGAATAGGTAGATGGGACAGATGGATTGATACAATTATTTTAGACCATTGGGATCTCTTCTGGAGCAGAGGTGACCTGTACAAAAGGGATGGGTTACACACCTGAACTGGTGGGGGACCAATATTCCTGCTAGGAGTTTGCTAGTCCTACACGGGAAGGTTTAAACCAGAGAAGCAGGGGGGTGGGAACCAGAGTAGTCAGAAATTAGAAGAGGTGATGTAAAGGTAGGGGTGGGCACCAGTAAGTTTCAAAGGAAGGACAGGCAACGAGAGACAGAGGAATACGGTGATACCAATGGACTGAAGTGTGCTTAGTTCAATGCAAGGAGTATTGTGGAGAAAGCAGATGAATTTAGACTCTGGATCAATGCTTGGGACTATGATGTTGTGGCCATTGTGGAAACAGGGTTTTGAGAGGGACTCAACCAGTAGCTCAATGTTCCTTGGTTTCATTGTTTCAGACGTGATCGAGAGGTAGGCAAGAGGTGAGTAGTTGCACTACTAATCAAGGAGATTGTCACAGCGGCACAGAGGACATACTGGTGGGTTCGTCTGCTGAGGTGATATGGGTACAGCTTAGAAACAAGAAAGGTGCAAGCACTCTAATGGGATTATACTATAGGCTCCCTAATAGCAAGCGGGAGATAGAGGAACAGAGTATTCAGACAGATTACCGAGAACCCAAAGCAACACTGTTGTCTCAGTGGGTGACTTTAACTTCCCCAATATTGACCAAAACTTGGTCAGTGCCAAAAGCTTAGATGGGGCAGAATTTGAGGTGCATCCAAGAGGGGTACTTAATATAGTATATATATAGATTGTTATATATAGATTTGAAGAAGGGTTTCGACCCGAAACATTACCCATTCCTTCTCTCCAGAGATGCTGCCAGCCCCGCTGAGTTACTCCAGCATTTTGTGTTTACCTTTGGTTTAAACCAAGCATCTGCAGTTCCTTCCCACACAAATTGTCCTTTGGCTTACCTTTAATAATCTGCACTTTGTAGGGGGAAAGAGGTGGTTTTGGAGATGACTTTGTTGAATTGCATGCAATTCCAGTGACACTTCTGTCCTTCAAGGTATCCACTCCCCACACCGCGACAGCCAAACACTTTGTGAACCTTGAATCACTTGGCTGACGTTTAACTGCTTCCCACTTGTCCTCATCAATCCATATATTAGCTCCAATGTGAACCTATCAACAAATAGTGTAGAATCTGTAAATTTCGCTTGTACATACAATGCACAAAGAATTCCCACCACATAAAACTATTACCTTTCCATCCTGAACAGAGTAGACACTGGGTTGAGCCAGAGCAATGGCTTGTGTGGCAGCCCATGGACACGACAGCATATTGTTCCCATTTTCGGTCTGGTTATCCAGATGATCAGAAGTTGTTGGAGCTGGAAGAAGAGGATGTGGACTTTTCTTGCAGGGATAAATTCTTTGTTGCATATTCAAATGATCCTGCAGAACTGAAGATACCGGAGGACTAGAAATTAGCTGATGAGCAGCTGGGTTGTCAATTAACTCCTCTTCAGGATTGGAACCATGGTATTGCTCTGGTACTGAAAATATAAAAACACGGAAATAAATGTTAATGGCCAATTTGAAACTAATTAAAGAACGGACATGAACCAGACATGGATAAAGCAAATGACAATAAAACAATCTGTGCGAGGTCCCAATAAAAATAAAAATAAATCTGAAAAACAACAGGATTAATGATACATAGTAATTTACACAGGAGAGTACTGAGGAATAAAGGATGGAACTAAACAACCATAAAATTGGTAAAGGCCATAGCAGTTTGAAACACAGCATTATTTATAACTCAAAATCTTCCCAAATGCAAGCCAGTGTGTAGAAATTAGTCACCAAAAAGAAAATGCCATAGGTCTTCTCACTGAGTTTAGTCAGAAAATCAACCAGACATGTTTTCAGAAGCCAATTCCTTTAAACCAAATGCTACATCAGATAGTTGTCCATTTACAAAAAAACCCCAAATATATTAGCATTTATGATAGGAAATATCAACATAGCCGGTTTACTCAAAGTATAAATGTTTAATAGCACGCTTATTCACCCAGAATAATGTTGGATTCAGCCATTTGATTCCTACTTATGGGTAGATCACAACCTCATTCCACGCGATACCACCATTCAAATTTTGCATTTAAACAGAGTAGTTGAAAAAGGCTGGATTAATAAGGTTTCAAGGTCAGTTTATTGTCACATGTATCAATTAAGGTACAGTGAAACTCATATTACCATACAGCCATACTAAAAAAAAAACACCAAGATACACAACTACATAAAACTTAACGTAAACATCCACCACAGTGGATTCCCCACGTTCCACTGCACATCTTGTATGTGTATGTGACAAATTGACTTGACTCAAATAAGGTCCAATCTCCTTCCTCTTTATTCTCCTGCTGTCGCGGCAGTCGAACCATCCGTAGTCGGGGCGATCGAAGCTCCCGCAGCCGGCGGTCGAAACCCCCGCATTGGGGCGATCGAAACCACCGCGTCGGGGCGATCGAAACTCCCGCGTCGGGGCGGTCGAAACTCCCGCGTCGGGGCGGTCGAAACTCCCGCGTCGGGGCGGTCGAAACTCCTACGGCTTGGAGTCCCCGATGTCAGTCTCTAACCAGAGACCGCGGGCTCTGTGATGTTAAAATCCCGCAGCTCCCACGGTTGGGGCCCCAAAGACGTCTCCTGACAGGGATCGCGAGCTCCGTGATGGCAAGTCCACAGTGCGGACGGAGATACGATACGGAAAAAAATCGCATCTCCGTCGAGGTACGAGATTAGAAATAGTTTCCCCCAACTCCCCCCCCCCCCCCCACACCCCACATAAAACAATCTAAAGAACAGTAAAAAACATACATCTAACACACACAAAACAGATACAAAGATGGAAAGGACAGACAGACTGTTGGCGAGGCAGCCATTGCTGGCGTCATCCGGTGAATAATTAATAAGCAGGAGATACAAAGAACTATTGCAGATGCTGGAATCTTGAGCAGAACACAAAATATTGGAAGAACTCAGCCTTTTCCCAGCCTCTATCGTATTACGTGGCCTGAGCCAATCATCCCTGTACCAGAATGATTTTGTAGTGCGGCCCAACTTGTTACTCCATGTTATAACATGTCACTACATCAATACTCACCTAACGCACAACTTTCAAATAACACTTCCATTTAGGACAACATAAATAAGACAAGTTTAACCCGGCTATTTTTTCAATTGCAAAGTCTTTCTCCATTGTAATGAAAACGAGTTGGGAAAAAAATAGTACAATGGAATTCAAGAATCAGTGGTTACGACCTGTTTTTTTAAATGGAATGTTTGGCAAGTGACAGAAATGAAATTGAAAGACTGAAATACCAATGGATTTTAAATAAATTCTTAGGAGGATCACAGTTTTAAGCACATGACTGATAGGATTTAAGTGCTGAAGTAAGTAAAAGGCAAATTCACAAATAATGTGTCTGGAACAAAGTAGTACAAAAATGATAGAGTTGTAAAATTGATCAAAAGAGATTGATGGAGGTATTGCAAATTATTAAGGGATGAAGTGGCAGATATTTTCAACATCTCAATTAAGTCCACCTCATCTTAACCCGTTTAAAATACCCCAAATAGTACATCCTAATATAATCAGGACTGCAGTTCCAGAACACTATAAATTACCCCCATACTTACTTAGCCGAGGAGTTTGAGAAGAGAACAGTTAGCAGTATGTAATAATTTAAAAAGTATATTCTGCAGAAAGAAATTAAACTCTTCACTAGTTAACTGGAGTTTGTTAGACTTCAGTTTGCAAAGTAGCAAAGCAATAGGCTGCATTAACAAAAATACACAATTAAATCTTAAAATGTACTTTATCCTATTTGATGGTGAATTTTATTCTGCTTGCCAAGAGTCATAAAGGATGTATGAAGATCAAGACAATTTGGTACTAAAATTCATTTACAAGTTTACCATTCCAAATATTAATAACTTGCTTCAGTTTGAACTAGCATTATATTTAAAGACAAGACTTACATCTAAATAACTTCAAAAGTAGTGCATTTTGAAGATCCATATTGAGGTCTCTCAGCCTTTGTAGCTCAGAAGCCATATGTTCATATTCTTTTTGCTTTTCTTCAACATACCGAAGTTTTGTCGTAACTTTTTTAAGTTCCTGAGTCAGCTTTTTATTGTGAGCTTTGGCCCGAGAATATTTGTGTTTTAGTTCATCAAAAATCTTCAGTGTTTGGTCGTCATCATCATCACTGCTATCTTCAAAGCAGGAGATGCTTTGAGGGGCTTGCTCCTGAGAGAAATAACATACATTATTTTCAGTATTCGTTCAATTCAGGAAACACCAGATTCTCTACAGGAGGAGAAACAGATATCTTCCAGGTATAAATTATGAGGAATAATTTAAGATGTCTACCACATTTCACCATTGTTTCATTGCTAAATTTCACAACACAAAGAGTGTTGCATCCGAATTTCGGAGTAAGCGTATGAAATATAACACAAATTACAAATATAAAGACTTCATGGCAGACAATGCAATATTGTTGATTTTCTGTTTTCAACTTCTCATTTGAAGTGTGATTGGATTGGCCATATTGCCTGAATGTATAACTGGCTGCTATTAAAATAGTCAACACTAAAAGTAAAATGTTTTTTATAGCAATATGCTTTTTATCACCTTGAACGTTAACACAATTTCTGCAACCTGGTTTAGAAACAAATAGAACAAATTACTGTATATGCTACACAAGAGGATGCTAGTATCCTTGAAATGTTTGTGTGGAAGACATTCTTCTTTGTCTTTATTTTATTCTGATGCTTTTTATAGGAAACAAAAGGAGAGAAAGGCAAAATAAAAGGAATCTTAAAAATGATAAGATTACCTCCCAATAGTTCAATTGATAAAGGAACTGGAGCTCATGAACAGGTCAACAAACCCTTAATTTGCTTCCTATTCTTACTATTAAGTCTGTCACGGGAAAGGGATGCATTCACTTAAACTCTCACAAAATATAGAGGGGATACATTTTTGATATTTTCCATTTCTTTTTGTTTTCAATGATCTCTTAAAACTAAGAGCACCAAACGTTGAATAGCTGTTGGATACTTCTCAACCCAAAATAAACTTTCATTATCTCTGCACGTCCTTCAGGCCATGAGGCTTTATTGAAATGTAATCACTGCTGTATTGTACAAAAGACATATTTACAAAGAATAGGCAAGTACTGGAGGGACTAGAAGAAAATAGAACATATGGAAAAAAACTGCGATGTGTGAATATTGAAATAATTTGAGGCCACAACTTGTTCCGGAATGGGAAAACATCAGCCAGAAGTCGTTGTGCACATTGGCACAAAAAAGTAATGTAGGAAAAGAGATGAAGACCGGCAAAGTGAGTATTGGGAGTTAGATAAAAGGTTAAAAAGAAGGACCTCAAGGGTAGTGATTTCTAGATAATTTCTGCTGTTACGTACGAGTGATGGTGGGAATAGGAAAATAGGACAGGTAAATGCATGGCTTAGGAGTTGGTGCAGGTGGCAGTGAATCAGATTTTTGGATCATTGGAATCCAAATCTGGGGCAGAATAGACCTGGACAAGAGGAATGGGTTGCCACCCGAACTGGAGGGGAACCAATCTCTGAGCAGACAAGTTGCTAGTGCTACCCAGGAAGCTTTAAACCAGACTCTCTTGGCTCGATGGGATCCAAAGCAGTAGCGAGGCAGGTGGGAGGTTGGAAGTTGGTACAGTCAATGAAAGCGGGTTCAGAAGACAGGATAGCAGGAGACGGCAGGGAACATAAAAGATGATTGAACTAAATCACATTTAGTTCAATGCTAGAGGCCCATGAGGTAATGCGGACAAGCTGAGCTCATGGATAGGTATGTGCGACTGGGACGTTGTAGCCATTACAGAAACCTGGGTATGGCAGGGAAAGAACTGAACAGCTTAAATGTTCCAGGGTATGTGCTACAGGTGAGATACAGGTGGAGGTAAAAGAGGAAGGGGAGTTGTTTTATTGATTAAAGAGAACATCACGGCAGTAGTATGAAATGATAGTACTGAACGGTCTTCCAATGGATGGGTTATTTGGCTATTTGGGTGGAGTTGAGAAATAAAAAGGGGATAATCATATTATTGGGATTGTACTGTAGGCCCCTGACAGGAATTAGAGTAATAAATATGCTGGGTGATTGCAGGTAACTGCAAGAGTAATAAATATGCTGGGTGATTGCAGGTAACTGCAAGAGTAATAGGGTTGGCATGGCAGGGGATTATAATTTTCCCAATATAGACCAGGAGGGCCTTAATGCCAAGGGCTTAGATGGGTGAAATTTGCCAAGTTTGTTCAGGAAAGCTTCCTCAGACAATATGTTGAGGGTCAACAAGAGAGAAGGTAAAGCTTGATCTACTCTTAAGGAATTGGGCAGGGCAAGTGACTGTTGTGTCAGTGACTGAGCATTTTAGGATCAGCTATCACAGTTATGTTAGCTTTAAAATAATTATGGATAAGGGCAGGGCTGGTCCACAAGTAGGGGCAAGGTGGTATTAGACAGAAACTAGCAAAAGTTAACTGGAGTAGGTTGTTTGTGAGCAAAGGGACATCTGGAAAGTGGAATGCTTTTAAAAATGTGACAGTGAGAGTTCAAGGGATGCATTTTCCTGTTAGAATAAAGGGCGTGGCAAGTGGGAGTAAGGAACTCTGATGAGAAAAACTGAAACTCTAGTCAAGAAAATCGAGCCCTGTATCAGGTGGGTTCAACTGTATCCCTGGAGGAGTGCAGACATTAAGGGGAATAATTAAGAAGGAAATCAGGAGAGCAAAAAGGTGGCATGAGGTAGCATTGGCAGATTAAGGAGAAGAAAAGAGATAACAGGAAATTATATTAAGGGAAAAGCTTGACGATAAGATAGGGACCCTCAGAAATCAAATTGGTCATTTATGTGTGGAGGTACAGGAGATGGGCAAGGTCATCAATGAATAATTCTCCTATGTTTTACTGCAGAGAAAGACATGAAGACTTGGGAGGTTGGGACAGTTAACAGAGATGTGTTGAAGACAGTCAGTATTACAGTCGAGGAGGTGTTGGGCATCCTAAGATGCATGAAGGTGAATAAATCTCCCAGGCCTAATCAAACATATCCAAGAACATTGTGGGAAGCTACACAAGAGATTGCAGGAGAGCTGGCTGAGATATATAAATCATCATTAGACGTGGGTTAGGTGCCTGTAGACTGGGAAGTTGTGAATGTTGTGCTTCTATCTAAGAAAGGCGGCAAAGGAAAAACCTAAGAACCTTAGACCAGTAAGCCTAATATCTGTGATAGAAAAGTTACTGCAGAGGATTCTGATAAGTTATATGTGCATTTGGGTAGACAGGGGTTGATTAGAAATAGTCAGCAGAAGTTCTTTATGCAGAAGGAGTAAAAAAGTTGACAAGAGCAGGGCCGTAGACATAGTCTATATGGACCTCAGCAATCCCTTGATAAGGTTCCACATGGTAGGCTGCTCTGGAAGGTTCGATCGCATGGGATACAGGGAAAGCTAGCTAACTGGATACTGAATTGGCTTCTTGGCAAGAAACAGAGGGTGGTAGTGAAAAACTGTTTTTCCGTCTGGAGGCCTGTGACTAGTGGTGTGCTTCAGGATCAGTGCTTGACCCATTCCTGTTTGTTATCTATATCAACGATTTGGATAAGAATGTATAAGGCATGATTAGTATGTTTGCAGATGACCCTAACAGAGGTGGTATCATAGGCAGCGAAGATGGTGCTGTTGTTTCAGTTTAGTTTACAGGCACAGTGAAAAGCTTTTGTTGCGTGCTAACCAGAGTGGAAAGACAATACATGATTATAATCAAGCCATTTACAGTGTATAGGTACATGATAAGGGAATAACATTTAGTGTAATGTAAAGCGAGCAAAGTCCGATCAAGGATAGTCCGAGGGTCACCAATGAGGTAGATAGTAGTTCAGCACTGCTCTCTGGTTGTGTAAGAAAATAACTGCAGATGCTGGTACAAATCGAAGGTATTTATTCACAAAATGCTGGAGTAACTCAGCAGGTCAGGCATCTCAGGAGAGAAGGAATGGGTGACGTTTCGGGTCGAGACCCTTCTTCAGACTGATGTCAGGGGGGCGGGACAAAGGAAGGATATAGGTGGAGACAGGAAGACAGTGGGAGATCTGGGAAGGGGAGGGGAAGAGAGGGACAGAGGAACTATCTAAAGTTGGAGAAGTCAATGTTTATACCGCTGGGCTGCAAGCTGCCCAGGCGAAATATGAGGTGCTGTTCCTCCAATTTCCGGTGGGCCTCACTATGGCACTGGAGGAGGCCCATGACAGAAAGGTCAGACTGGGAGTGGGAGGGGGAGTTGAAGTGCTCAGCCACCGGGAGATCAGGTTGGTTAAGGCGGACTGAGCGAAGGTGTTGAGCGAAGCGATCGCCGAGCCTGCGTTTGGTTTCGCCAATGTAAAGAAGTTGACATCTAGAACAGCGGATGCAATGGATGAGTTGTGGTAGTGGTTGTGGTAGGATGATTCATTTGCCTAATACAGCTGGGAAGAAACTGTCCCTGAATCTGGAGGTGTGAGTTTTCACACTTCTATACCTTTTGCCTGATGGGAGAGGGGAGAAGAGGGAGTGGCCAGGGTGCGTTATCAAGGGATAGTTATCAAGAATTATAGCAGGATCTTGATTAGCTGCGTAAGTAGGCGTAGGAATGGCAAATGGAGTTTATTTCAGATAAGTGCAAGGTATTGGTTTTTGGCAAGTCAGCCAAGGCAGGTCCTTCACAGAAAACAGTAAGGCCCTGGAGAGTGTCACAGAGTAATTTACAGATACAGCATGAAAACACTCACATGTAATCATTGGTTCCACATGATCCCACTTTCATATCCACACCTTAGACACTCGGGGCAATTTACAGAGGCAAATTATCCTACAAATTCACGTCTTTGGGAAGTGGGAAGAAAATGGAGCACTCAGCGGAAAGCCCCGCAGTCACCCAGGGTGAACGTGCAAACTCCACATGTACAGCACTCAAGGTAAGGATCGAACCTGGGTCCCTGGTGCTGCGACTCAGTGGACCTACCAGCTGTGCCACTGTGCTGCCCTGGTACCAGTACATAGTTCTTTAGAAGGTGGCTTCATAAGCTGATATAGAGAAGCGGCGGCTTCGGCACATGACTTGCATCAATCAGGGAATTAAGTATAGAAGTTGGGACATTACATTACAGTTGCACAAGATGTTGCAAGACCATGCTTGGAGCATTGTGGCCACCCTGCTACAAGAAATATGCCATCAAAGTAGAAAGGATGCCAAGAAGTTTTATAATTCTGCTGCCAGGACCCGAGGGCCTGAGCATTAGGCAGATGTTGAGCTAGGACTTGATTGCTTGGAGTGCATGAAACTGAGGGGTTATCTTCCAGAGGTGCATAATATCATATGGTGAATTGACAGGTTGATTGCACATTCTTCTTCCCAGGGTAGTGGAATTAAGAACTAGAGGCCACAGGCTTAGGGGATGCAAAACATTTAATAGGAACCCGAGGGGCAACCTTTTCACACAGAGGGTGGTGGGTATATGGAACAAGCCTCCAGAAGAAGTAGCTGAGGCAGGGGCAATAGCAACATTTAATAGACATGTGGACAAGTACAAAGGAAAAGTCAACACGGGGAGAAAAGATGAAATACGAAGCTAACTAATAATATAAAAGAGGATAGTGTGGCGGTCCCTGGGTATCAGGCCACTCCTAGGGTCAGCCCCCTCGGCACTTGACGGACAGGCTTACGGGGTTAATACTCAGGCCGTTTGGGGGAGTGGTTCATCCCTGCGGTGGACTTCGTTGTGAGTGGAGGCTCACAACCAAATAAAGAACTTTCTAAACCTGCCTGGCTTCCAGCCTTTTTCTGGCCTCAGCCAGGCCACTACAATAGCAAGAATTTCTTCAGTTATTTAAAGAGGAAGAAAAAGGCAAGAGTGGATGTTGGACCGCTGGAAAATGATGCAGGAGAAGTGATAATGGAGAATAAATGAATGGCAGAGTTAAATAACTTTTTTGCCTCAGTCTTCACAGTGGAAGACACCAGCAACGTGCCAGAAATTCAAGAGAGTCAGTGGGTGGAAGTTAGTGGAGTGACTATTACTAAGGTGAAAGTGCTTGGGAAGCTGAAAAGGTGGATAAGTCACCTGGGTTCTGAAAGAGGTGGATGTAGAGATTGTGGAGTTATTAATGGTGATATTTCAAGAATCACTAGTCACTAGTGGTTCCAGACAATTGGAAATTTGCCAAAATTACCCTGTTGTTCAAGAAGGGAGCAAAGCATGTTGTTCAAGAAGGGAACTATAGGCCGTTTGGTCTGACTTCAGTGGTTAGTAAGATTTCAGAGTCTATTATAAAGGATGATGTTACGGAGTACTTTGAAGTTCATGATAAAATAGACCGAAGTCAGCATGGTTTTGTGAAGGGGAGATGTTGCCTGACAAATCTGCTGGAATTCTTTGAAGAAGTAAATAGCAGGACAGACAAAGGAGGGTCAATGGATGGAGTTTACCATCGAGAAAGTGTCGCACGTGAGGCTGCTAAGGAAGACGAGAGCCCATTGTACCAAAGGGCAGGTACTAGCATGGATAGCAGGTTGGCTGGACGGCAGAAGGCAAAGAGTGGCAATAAAGGGGGCTGTTTCAGGTTGGCTGCCATTAACTAGCAGAGTTCTGCAGGGGTCGGTGCTGGGGCCGCTACTCTTCACGTTGTATGTTAATGATTTGGACGAGGGGATTGAAAGCTTTGTGGCCGAGTTTGCGGATGATACGAAAATAGGGGGAGGGGCAGATAATGTAGAGAAAGTCAGGACTCTGCAGAAGGACTTGGACAGGTTGAGGGAGTGGGTAGAGAAGTGGCAGATGGAATATAGTGTAGCAAAATGTGGAGTCATGCATTTTGGTAGTAGGAATAAAGGGATAGACTATTTTCTAAATGGGGAGAGAATCCAGAAATCGCAGGTGCAAAGGGACTTGGTAGTGCTGGTGCAAGATTCCCAAAAAGTTAATCTGCAAGTCGAATCGGTAGTCAAGAAGGCAAGCCCAATACTAGCATTTATTTCAAGAGGGCTAGAATACAAAAACAGGCATGTAATGCTGAGGCGCTTGGAGTATTGTAAGTAATTCTGGGAACCATATCTGAGGATGGATGTGCTGGCTCTGGAGAGGGTCCAGAGGAGGTTTACAAGGATGATCCCAGGAATGAGTGAGTTAACATATGATGAGCGTTTGACGGCACTGGACCTGTACTTGCTGGAGTTTAGAAGGATGAGGGGGGATCTCATTGAAACGTACCAAATAGCGAAAGACTTGGATAGAGTGGATGTGGAGGGGATGTTTCCACTAGTGGGAGTGCCTAGGACTAGTGGTCATAGGCTCAGAATTAAAGGACGTTCTTTTAGGAAGGAGATGAGGAGGAATTTCTTTAGTCAGAGGGTGGTGAATCTGTGGAATTCATCACCACAGAAGGCTGTGGAGGCTGTCAATGGATATTTTCAAGGCAGAGATAGACAGATTCTTGATTACTATAAGTGTCAGATGTTATGGGGAGAAGGCAGGAGAATGGGTTTAGGAGGGAGAGATAATCAGCCATGATTGATTGGCGGAGTAGACGATGGGCCGATTGCCCTAATTCTGCTCCTATCACTTATGACCTCAAATGGATATGAGCCAATTGTGATTAAATCGGAATAGTTTAGATGGGGTGTCTTGGTCGGCATGGTCTAGTTGAGCAGAAGGTCCCGTTTCTGCGGTGAATGACTCTAGTCAGCAGTCTGTCATATGGTGGTACTACAGCATATAGAATGAATGTGCGTAGGAAAGAACTGCAGATGTTGGTTTAAATCGAAGGTAGGCACAAAATGCTGCAGTAACTCAGCAGGACAGGTAGCATCTCTGGAATGGCATATGGAATGAAAATCAGCTTCATTTCATCTTTAATTTTGCCTTACTTGTGTTTTCCGTTTGATATCAATTTACGGGAATAACTGAAATTCTAGCAGCGGACAAAACATCAACTCTTGCCAGCTGGTCTTAAAACAATTTGAGGTCATTCATATACTGGAGCTATTCTGATCAATGATACACAATAAAATGGCATCAATGACATTAGTATACTGTACAAACTAACCAAAGCATTTCTTTCAATTGCAATGTCTACACAATTTAAAGCTTATGAAATAGAAAAACACTCATTTCGGCTTTGATATGATTTATACTCATCTGGTAAGAGGATAAATATATTTAACCACCCCAGAGGGGATTAATATTTTTTTTCTCACAAATATTATAATCCCTAGTCCTTCCCATTTCAGTGATAAAATTCATAACTTGTTAGATGTCACAAATTAAAAGATTCCAGATTTGAATAACTCAGAATTGATCTTTGGTTTCACTGACATACAAATAATTCAGTCTAGATAAAATATATTAGGTTTATTGCAAAATTAAGAGTACCGTCCATCCTACTTTGTAGTTTAGTTATTTCTTTAGGAGTCATTGAAGCATGTTGTAGTATGATAATAGGATGCATTTCAACACTTTTCAATGTAATCAGCAATGGATTTTAAAAAACACATTTATTTAATCCTTTTTAAACTGGAAAATACTTGCAGCATGTTTAGGCTCAGCAAGCCAAACTTCATGAAAAATAAATGAATAAACTGTCAAAGGTAAGATTAGCAAATGGCAATGCACCTTCCTTCGAGATCTACAAATGTTCCCAAATTTATCCCATTGCTTCAAGGAGTCAATGAAGGTAAAGTCAAAATAAACAGGCTTGAAGACAAATTTATCCAGAAATAGAATCTCCTTCTAATTCAGTTAGTAAATAAGTAAGTAAAGGCAACATAGTGGGTTGTTACTAGACTAATATGAGGCAGGTGCCACAGATTCAATCTCCAGAGTTAAGTTCCAGTAAGTGAATATAGAATCTAAATTAACATCACATAAATAAATTGTGCACGTAATGCTAGTATCAATAACTGTTGAAAATGAAGCTAAAGAATGATTATACAAACTAAGCTGATTCACCAATGTCCATCCTTACCCGGTCTGTCCTACATGTGACTCCAGACCCACCAATGTGGTTGACTCAAATTGCCCTCTGAAACCACTCAGTTTAAGGGGCAAATAGGCATGGACAATAAATGCTGACCTTGCCAGCAATGTCCACATCCTGTGAATGAATGAAAATAAAAGAAACTTTAGCTTTTTATTAAATAAATGGCTCAACAAAATGTTAAACACAAAGTGAATAATGCCGTTTTTCCACAACACTACATGGACTCAACAACTGCTACCAACATCACCATAAGGGAATTTCTGACGGCCAGTATCATTAAATTAGCCTCCTCAATCCTTAAGGATGCACAAAATCAAAACTTATGTTGCACAAAATTAAATTACAAATCTCCCATACATTGGGCACAACTTATTCCAACCAATTCTAAAAGTAGTAAGGGGAAAGAAGACCAACATACCATTTACCTTCTTAACTGCTTGCTGTACCTGCACATTAGCTTAAAGTGATTGGAGTGCAGGAAACACTCAAGTTCTGAACACCAATCTCCTTCAATCGCTCATACTGTATTTTACTCTGTTTTATTTTATGTTACCAAAATGGATAATTTAACAATTTTTCTATATTATATACTGCTATGTCCACACCCATTCAATTAGTCTGTCTATATTCCCTTGCAGCCTCTCAGTATTTTCCTCACCTCATATCACCATCTAGTTTTGTATCAATAGATAACTTGAATGTACCAAACTCATTCATCCAAATGTAGACACAAGGAATTGCAGATGCTGGTTTACCAAAATAAAGACACAAGTGCTGGAGTAACAGCGGGTTTGGCAGCATCTCCTGAGAACACGGATAGGTGACATTTCAGATTAGGATCCTTCTTCAGACTGATTGTGGTGGGAGGGGTGCAAACAGGAAAAAAGAATTGGTGTGGGACAAAGGCTGGCAAGTTTAGTTTAGTGCAATCCCCGCACATTAACACTGTACTACACATACTAGGGACAATTTACACTTATACCAAGTATACAAACCCAAGCTAATTAACCTACAAACCTGTATGTCTTTGGAGTGTGGGAGGAAACCGAAGATCTCAGAGAAAAACCCACAGTCACGAGCAGAAGGTACAAACTCCGTATAGACAGCACCCATAGTCAGGATCGAACCCGCGTCTCTGGTGCTGCAAGCTCTGTAAGATAGCAACTCTACCGCTGAGCCACCGTGCCGCCCAGTATTTAGGTGGATACTAAACGTTATCTATCTGTATTTGCCAGTAATGCTGCCTGACCCACTGAGTTACTCCAGTGGTTTGTGTCTTTTTTCCCCTCATCCAAATGTTTGTTATGGATTATGAACACCTGAAGAAAAAACACTTCTACCTTTGGCACCCTAAACTACCAAGCAAACAATGACCAGTTTATTCCTATTGTTTTTCTTCTTTTAAGCCATGTTTAATCCAAACCAGTATATTATCCCCAATCTTACATTTTAATTTAAGCAAAGCACAGGTACCCAAGGAGTACATGGTAGCATTAATAATGGACCCAAATTAAAACACAATGCAAGGCATGAAAGCAGAAGGGAAGATTAAAAGCTATAAAGTACCGATAGGAGACGTGGCCTGAACGTCCTTTGTATGAATGTTTATACAAACTCAAAATACAAAGAACAAAATGAATGAATTGCAGGCATATATTTAACTAGGAAGACATGGTAGCCATTATTGAAACAAGTCAGAATTAGGGAGGGTGGGCAATGCGGGGGAGGGGATGTCTTAGCTATTAATTAAAATTCCACTTCAATTCAGAGAAATGGAAAAAAAATAAGTGAGCAGCATCTATGGGTTGAATGAAAAAAATAAGAAGGTTTTTGCACTGTAGTGGGAATTGTGCATAAGACTCTCAGTAGTGGTTCTTAAGTGGCACCTATTTTCTATGTTTCTACGATTGCGCAACTGGTTTCTGAAACAATTTATCCTAATTCCTGGAATGTAATACAGAGAAATGTGACATGTTGGATTTTGGGAAAACTAACATGGGCAGCACCGACACAGTGAATGGCAGGGCTCTGGGGAGAGTTGAAGAGCAGAGGGGTCTAGTTCGTTGAAAGTTCAGGTACATAGTTCGTTGAAAGTGGCATTACAGATCGATTGGGTCGTCAAAAAGGCTTTTGGCACATCAGCCTTCATCAGTCAGAGTATTGAGTATAGAAGTTGAGAGACCATGTTGCAGTTAAATAAGACATTGGTGAGGCTGTATTTAGAGTATTGTGTTCAGTTCTGGGCACCATGTCATAGGAAAGATGTTGTCAAGCTGGAAAGGGTGCAGAGAGGAATTACGAGGATATTGCCAAGAAGCATATTGTTATTGAGCAATAGGAAGAGGTTCAGCAGGCTAGGACTCTAATCCTTGGAGCGCAGGAGAATGAGGGGTGATCTTATGCAGGTGTACAAAATCATGAGAGGAATAGATCGGGTAGATGCACAGAGTCTCTTGCTCCGAGTACGGGAATTGAGAACCAGAGAACGGGTTTAAGGTGAGGGGAGAAAGATTTAATAGGAACTCGAGGAGTAACCTTTTCACACAAAAGGTGGGTGTATGGAACGAGCTGCCAGAGGAGGTAGTAGAACCTGGTACTACCACAACATTTAAGAAACATTTGGACGGGTACATGGATAGGACAGGTTTAGAGGGATATGGGCCAAACACAGGTAGATGGGACTAGTGTTGATGGGACACGTTGATTGGTGTGGGCAGGTTGGGCTGAAGGGCCTGTTTCCATGCTAGAATTCAATGATTTGGCCATATTGAGATTAATGAGTAAAAAGACAGATTTAGCTAATACCCTTAAGATCTGTGAACATTAATATACCAATAGAGATTATAATAGAATTATTATTTTTATGTCTTTTAAGTATATTTTAATTTTTATTATTTATAGTTTGGTTTTTTTCCTCATTTCGTACCAAATGTCTATGATCACATTTGGAAATCATGCAAAGCCATCCAAAATCCAAAAGAGGCAGAAAGCTATTGACGTAGTCTCTATGAAGAATCTCAGTTTGAACATCTAAGGTGGCTTCTAATGCCAGCTTTGCAGCCAGACTGCACAGCCCCCAGGTTGTTGGGATCCGAGCACAGCCACAATACTAGTGATGGAAGCTATCACAAAGAGTGGGCCAGCTCCAGTGCAATATGATCCAATGAAACAGAAACCATCCACAGTAAAATTAGAAAATCTGAGTTCTGGCAAAAGGTCCTAGTGCTGAAATGCAACCTCCATTTCTCTGTCCATGGATGCTGTCTGACCAGTTGAACGTTTCACAAAATTTGTGCTTTTACTCATGGAAAATCTGTTCGTAGGTAAAGCAATCGATCATCATTGGAAGATATTGAACAAGTTATCCAATGTGATACTGGCTTGTTCTCTTAGGTGATAATTACTTTACTTTCACCTCCCTACCAAAATAAGGATAAATAAAAACACAAGCAGCAATACAAGAAGCAAACAAAGGAAAATGCAAAAGACTAACACAATTCTGTGAGGAAGATACTAAGAACATGAGAAGACAAAATATATGCAGAGAATTTAAAATTGAGGTTTATGTAGGATTAGTCTAAAATGGACAGTTGATGGTTACAGACATGTGAGTGAGGTAAAAAAAAAAAGAGGAAAAGAGCTGAGCGCTTGTGCTAAAAGAGGCTTGATTACACTCAAATTCAGATTAGTTTACCGTCATGTAAACCAGGATGCAATGGAAGTCCTGAAGATCACGGAGTAAACAACTTACGGTCCTCTTCATAACAGATTTTGGTACAACGGGGGTCAAAAATCAGAAAATATTTGAAAATTTACACACAAAATTACCAGTTTCAAGCCTTTTTTTTAGTGCATTTCAAAGTTTAAAAAATTACAAAATAATGTGAATATTGCACTGTACACTAATAACATTTTGAAGTATATTTGCACATTAATTGGTAATCAGCCCAAAAAGGTGGTAATTGGATTTTCTGCTGTTTTATATTTTAACCCTGTCTTAATTAATTTAGTTATATAATCTTGCACTTAAATTTAATATTTACTCATTACAGTTCCACCACTGATTTTCAGGTCTTTGCTGGTTTATCCAGCCGGCCAAGGAAGTCGGCGATGGGGATAGATGTGCTGGCTCCAGCTGGGCTGGAGTTCCAGAGCCCCGGCCGCAGGTTGCAAATTCAACCCACCGATCGACCGTGGAAGTCCCGATGAGGTCGAGATTGGATGCCTTGCCCAACCTAGGTGCCACATTTTCGGAGAGACTTCCAGGGCGCATGGGGGGGATTTCTCACGGAACCTCTAGCGACCGAATTGACAATTGGCCATGGAAGTCCCGATGAGGTCGAGATTGGCTGCCTTGCCTAGCCTTGGTGCCACATTTTCGGAAAGACTCCGCGCGGGGAGGGGGGAATTTCTCACAGAACCCCTAGCGACGCCTAGCGGAACCCTAGTGTTCATTACAAGTCTACATATCGGGTTTTTTCTTTCTTTTTTTCGATCCGATTTCTCCGTTTATTTGGCAAAGTGAAAAACACGGAAACCATGCAAAAAGCGCAGAAAATGGATTTTAAAAACGCGGAAATCCGCAGAAACACAGAAAATTCACATGCATGTGGTTAGCATGGTGCATTGAAGACCTGTATCTCCCTACGACATTATAGAATAAGGACCTTTTAGAAGTGAGTGTTTAAAAAAGCTAGAAGAGGCACAAATCAACAAAAACATTTGATGGTTATATTAGGGAAAACAGAATGGCAATGCTGCAAATTAAAATAAGAAAACAATGGTCACAATAATATCGCTGTCAGTGTTTATTGCAGAAGAGGATTGCAGAAGATATTAATAATGAATCAAAGGCAAGGACTCAAGAAATTTAATCAAGAAAATATTACTAATGAAAGAGTGGCAGAACCTCCAGATCATATTATTTCCATCCAAAGTTTTAAAGGGAAGTATCGCAGTTGTCCTAACTAGAATTGTTCAAAGTTCTCTCAATTCAATATCTCTTTTCTTAGAATGAGAGACTACCTGTTCCTGGCATTTTAATGATCTATGCAGGAGGACTCCATCGCCTCTGTGGATTCCGATGAGAGCTGAGGGTTTGTAGGAGTGGAGGGCTTGTTTCCATGCTATATCTCTAAATTGAATAATAACCCATCACTTGCGTCATCATTAAAGGACAAGCTCACAATCCCCACTTTCCAGTTAATAAATAATAGCAATCCATGATCTGCACTCCGTGTTTCATTAATGATCATACTTTTCCACCAGAGTGTTCAGTTCAATGAAGTGACAAATTTTAGTGAAAGTACTTCTGGTCGTTGATTGATGCACGTTCAAAATATGAGAGTGGGCCACTCAACGTTGTCGATCTCTTCACATGCTAGAATACGGCTTTACTAGTGATGTCATCTGCAACAACTTTATCTGTAAACAAATGTGCAAAGTGCTTCACTCAATCATTCACGGCACTCAAATTATAGAAAATTGTCTCACACTATAGCTACAACAACCAACATGAACTTCCATTGCTTGTTCAAATGCTCACACGTCAACATGTGACAACATGTGACAACTGGTGACATCTCAGCTGTGGGCAACCATAATTGAATGACTTTGCTATTAATTCTGACCATTGCCAACTCAAAATATAAAGTACTATAGATGCTGAAACTCTCTTGAAGCATCAGAAATATGCAGTGACCCGATATCAAATATCAAAACCCGATATTTCTCATTCTGATGCGGTCATTGCCCTGAATCATTAACTTTGCTTGATTCTCCACTCTGTGACCCGACTGTTTCTAGCATTTCAGATTACACTCAGATTCAGATTAGTTTACCGTCATGTAAACCAGGATGCAATGAAAATCCTTGTTCACATGAAGATCACGGAGTAAACAACTTACAATCTTCATAACAGACTTTGGTTTAAGCGGACTGGTTCTTTAAATACACAGGCTGCTAGTTACGCAGAGGAGGCCACTGAAACTGACAAGCCATTGGAAGTGACAAGCAATCACTTCCACTGCACAATTCTATTAAACAATGTTACAAACAGCCTTTAGTATTTTAGCTTGCAGTAACAAAAATCCTTTAGTTCAGCAGGTTATGTCTTTGGTAGAGGAAATGCAGTTAACGTTTAAGGTCGATATCCTTTCAACCACAACTCTGGGCAAGCAGTTGGCCGTGGGAATCTCAGTTAGAGCTGGACAGGGTTTCCTCACACCACCATCCCAATGCCGCAAATCTTCCATTTTGCTCCCAATCTCCACATTTGGGGATCAGCAGCAGGGGCAGGGATTATTGCTGTTCTCCAGTTGTGCTGGACAAGGTGGTGCTGGGCGACCTTGTCGGGGCCCTGCACTCCGTGTCCCACTGGGCTCTCAGTGACGGGGCTCCGGGGATTTGACCCGGTGCCTGGGCAGTGATGTCAAGGGGGGACAAACTTTTACTTGGCGATAGCAGACAATCGGCAATAACGGACACCATTCCCTCCCCCCACCCTCTCACGGCACGTTATAATGAGGGATTACTGTAATTACTGTACATACATTCATGATAAAACAATGACCAGTGCAAAATAGTGGAATAGTGCAAGATTACAGTGCAATTCAAAGTTGTGTGAAAAAAATATTAAAGAATAGTAACAGAATAACAGAACGAGGTAGAGTTAAGAGTAAGTGGCAGCATCACCAAAACTAGATTGTTGTGAAAGAGGTTGGTGTTTCTGGAGTCCGAGACCATTGGGAAAGAAGCTGTATGTAAGCCTGGACATCCGAGCTTTCAAGCTCCTATATCATCTCGTTGAAAAAAGGAAAGGGAATGACAGGGAGTCAGGCGTCATTGACAATACTTTCCGAATATGGACCGGATGGAAATAAGCAATGAGCCTGTAATGGACTGGGCCGTGTTCATCACTCTCTGCACATTCAGCCAGTTAAAAGCAGAGTAGCTACAACACCAGACTGAGATGTATCCCATCAGAAACCTTTCATTGCGCAGCTGTAGAAGTTCGAGAATAATCATGGACATGATGAATCTCCTCACATGCCAAAGTACACACACTGGTGAGCTTTCCTGATGACTGCATTCACACAAAAGGTCTTTGTTATGTCGTTGGTGATAGGGATATCTGGAAATCCAAAGCTGTCGACCATCTCTACAAGAACTCCATCGATGAGGACAGGTTTGTGATCACCCCTCGCCTCGCAAGGTTAGCACGGTGGCGCAGCGGTAGAGATGCCGCCTTACAGCGCCAGAGACCCAGGTTTGCTCCTGATCTCAGGTGCTGTCTGTACGGAGTTTGTACATTCTCCCCGTGACCATGAGGGTTTTCTCCACGATCTGGGTTTCCTCCCACACTCCAAATATGTACAGGTTTTTGTAGGTTAATTGGCTTGGTACAAATGTAAATTGTCCCTAGTGTGCGTAGGATAGTGTTAATGAGCGGGGATCACTGGTCAGTGTGGACTCGGTGGGCCGAGGGGTCTGTTTCCACGCTGTATCTCCAATATAATGTGGATAAATGTGAGGTTATCCACTTTGGCGGCATGAACAGGAAAGCAGAGTATTACCTGAATGGTGGCCAATTAGGAAAAGGGGAGATGCAACGTGACCTGGGTGTCGTGGTGCACCAGTCATTGAAAGCAAGCGTGCAGGTGCAGCAGGCAGTGAAGAAAGCGAATGGTATGTTAGCATTCATAGCAAGAGGATGTGAGTATAGGAGCAGGGAGGTTCTGCTGCAGTTAGAAACATAGAAACATAGAAAATAGGTGCAGGAGTAGGCCATTCGGCCCTTCGAGCCTGCACCGCCATTCAATATGATCATGGCTGATCATTCAGCTCAGTAGCCCGTACCTGCCTTCTCTCCATACCCCCTGATCCCTTTAGGAAAAAGGGCCACATCTAACTCCCTCTTAAATATAGCCAATGAACTGGCCTCAACTACCTTCTGTGGCAGAGAATTCCACAGACTCACCACTCTGTGTGAAGAAATGTTTTCTCATCTCGGTCCTAAAAGACTTCCCCCTTATCCTTAAGCTGTGACCCCTGGTTCTGGACTCCCCCAACATCGGGAACAATCTTCCCGCATCTAGCCTCTCCAACCCCTTAAGAATTTTATATGTTTCTATAAGATCCCCCCTCAGTCTTCTAAATTCCAGCGAGTACAATCCCAGTCTATCTAGTCTTTCCTCATATGTAAGTCCCGCCATCCCAGGGATCAATCTGGTGAACCTTCTCTGTACTCCCTCTAAGGCAAGAACGTCTTTCCTCAGGTTAGGAGACCAAAACTGCACACAGTACTCCAGGTGCGGTCTCACCAAGGCCCTGTACAACTGCAGCAGAACCTCCCTGCTCCTAAACTCAAATCCTTTTGCTATGAATGCCAACATACCTGTACAGGGCCTAAACTAAAAAACTAAAACCAATTCTTTCATCTTGCTGACAAGGGCTTTCATCACCAAACCGCAGATCAAAAAGATGTCAAAAACGCAGGCAGTCCCAAATCTGCAATGTGCTTGCCTCCCTCAAAGCAATTTAAGATTATAGTGCATCAATATGTAACAAACCACCCCTGTTCCCAAAGCTGCCTACCTATCCATGACAAATGATATCTGTCATGTTTCTGCCCGTTGCATTAGTCTTTCTACGTGCTTATTTACCAAGTTGACAAACGTATCTACAAACTTCCAAAGTATCCTCCCTATAACCAACTTTAGGTCAATCACAATGTGACAAAACAAGCAATTGGTTGAATACCACTTGCAGAGGAAATTCACTGTGCACCATTTCTTCTCTTAGCCTGTTTCAAATCCATTTATCCAGTCTTTTGCAAATTATCTAGTGTTTCAACAAAATGCAGATTAAATTTAATCTGACGAATTACTGGTCCATCAGTTTACCCCAAATCATAACAACGTGAAGCAAAAGTAAAATACTGCAAACGTTGTAAATCTGAACTAACAGAAAGCAGGTCAGATTTTGATGAAAATCCATAAACCTAAAACGAACTAAATAACGAGATATAATCAATAGTACATCATTGTAGCACATATTTATCAGTAACCTACTCTCCAAAACCATGTTATGGTTCAATCGACAACTCAGCTCTGAACCACTTTACAGCATTCAAATAAATTTGAACAAAAATAGAAGGAAAGCCAAAGGTGTTTGACAGAATGGCATCCTTTGTTGCAACAAGGCCCCTAAGTTAAATTTAAGTTAATAGGAAGAGTTCAAAACGTAGGCTGCGGTTACATTTAGTACAAATAAAAATTATTTTAGTAATAGTTGGAGGCCAATTACCTCCAGCTGCAGGAGTTTAAGGCAGCTTTTAAAACTGTTTCATCAGTGTTCCATCGTCCAAACTTAGTATAGAAATGAATGCATTACTAATAATTTGATGTTTATTAAATCGTTTCCCCTTCACTTTAAACCAATGTCCTCTGGTCCTCGATTCACCTACTCTGGGCAAGAGACTCTGTGCATCTATTCCTCTCATGATTTTATACACTTCTATAAGATCACCCCTCATCCTCCTGTGCTCTACTGGAAGAACTGTGGTTCAAGCAACCTATCTGGAGGCAAAGGGATTGTCGATATTTCAGGTCAAGACCATGCATTAGAAAACGGTGCAGGGGGAAGGTAGAGGGAGGTGTGAGACAGAGGCTGGTAGGCAAAAGGTGGAACCAGAGTCTACGTAATGGGCAGAGACGGTATGGAAAAGGCAAACAGAAATTGGGAATACGAGAGGAATACAAGGAAAGAGGTTACCCAAAATTCTCACCAATGTAGAGGAACACCGAATGCAATCAGCCGAGCAGACTACACGACCACCTGCACTCTATCCGCAATGCAACATCGATCCTGAGCTTCTGGTTGCATGTAATGCCAACTCACAGTCCTATTTCCATACTGATCTGGCAGTCCTTCACCTTATTCACTGCCACAGAGAAAGTACAAAGCACAATAGCAACTCATTTTCCACACAAAATAGTGTACAGCTCAATGGATGAATATTGAAGTTTCTAATTTCCACCCAGATTTCATCTGGGATTTTTTTTTTCTCATGCATCCATCCACCTGCCAGCCTCACTCAATATTCCACCATCCCCTCCTGGCTCTGTTTGCCCATCACCCTCTCCTTCATCTGGTTCCACCTGTCGCCTACCAACCTGTGTCAGCTCTCTCTTTCATTTCTATACACTGGCTATCTTCCCTCAACATTCTCAGTCTCGCAGGGTCTTGACCCCAAACTTAGGCCATCTCTTTGCCTCCACAGACGTTGCTCAAATGTTGAGTTCCCCCAAGAGTTTTTATTTTGCTCCAGATTCTAACAACTCCATTCATTTTAATGTCCTCTAAACTCTTCCAGTTCTCCCGACAAGTTCACCTAAACCTCTGATATCACAGAGTAACAACAGGCATGTCCTATTTTTGCATCATCCCCGTGTTTGTTGAATTAACCAAGCTCATTGCCACTACCACCCTAATTTTACATTGTAACTTGAAATGTCCAGATGGTCTCAAACAAGCAAAGCTAAGAAAACTATTGTACATAAAAGGACCCAGTCTGAAATCAGCTCCAAATAAGCATGGCGTACGCATGGCACTCAGAGGGAAATAACTTCAACCATGATCAGAAACCAAGCAGGTTGAATGAAATTCTGCAGTGATACAAACAAATGTGAGACTGCACTCCAATATGTGAGACAAGCCCCCTTTAGAAAGGAGAAAAGAGAAGGAAATAGCAGTGTAATATTTTGTTTCCAAATTAAAGGTAAAACATTATTCAATTTATTACCTGAATGTTGTTGAATTGATGTGGTTCATCTTCAACACTTTCACCATCTTCTGATTCAGACAGTTCAATGAAACTATCTATTACTTTAGGCATTTTGCACTTTTTCAGTTTCAAAACTTTTTCCAGTTCTTGTCTGCTGTCTAAAAATAAAATAGAACCATATTATTTTGCAGTATTTGGTCCACTAGACCCTGTCACAGCTGTAACTCAGAATAAAAAGTGCAGCTATTACTCACCGTGGAAATATCTGGAAAATATCATGATGTTAAAGGGCAAAATTGTGGAGTACAGCTTTACTTACACATGCCAAAAACTCAAATTATGGGGAGATGTCCCAAAGTAAAATTGTATTTTAAGTCTAGAAATGTAAATAACTATTCACTTATCAAGTAAACAACGCCAGGTACAAGAGTGGATATATGAAAACTTCTGGGAAAGTGATGCATTGGGAGTTTGAATGGGGAGTATGAAGACAGGATGTGCAAGAAGGAACGGCAGATGCTGGTTTAAACCGTAGACACAAAATGCTGGGGTAACTCAGCGGGATCGGCATCATCTCTGGAGAAAAGGAATGGGTGACGTTTCGTGTCGAGACCCTTCTTCAGACAAGACAGGAGATATGTTCGATTTATTTTACATGCTGAACAGAAAAGAAATATAACGCCTATTTTCAATATTTTGGTCATGAGGGTGAAACTGAAATGGCTGTTGGATAAGAAAGTTCAAAGCGCACTAAAGGAGGTGCCCACGCCTGGAATAATAACAACGATCAGCTGTCACTCCACAGAAAGACGGGGAGAAGAGGAAACGGGGGGGGAGGGGGATTGTGTCGCCACGTGTTTCAACAGATCATTGAGGGGGAATTGGCTGCAAATGACCGCCGGCTTTTCATGGCTAAGGCCGGCATTAGGCTGCCAGGGGACCGAGTGATTGCCTACCTCCCAGAGCCAGGATCTGGGCCTTGCGGCAGTGACTCCCCTTGGTCGCGGCCTCCATCTCCAGCTCTCCCTGCCCGCCGCTGCTGCTGCTGCCGCCGCCGCCGCCGCTCCCCGGGCACATCGGCGGGAGCATCAACAACCGGTACACTTGCTTCTTGTTGAAGTCGCTCTTGGAGGCTGGCTGGAAATTCCTGATCTGAGACGTGGGCACGATGTGATGCACTTGGGTCTGGAGGAAGCGGACGCAGGCGAACATGGTCCTCGCTGTCCGGCTGAAGGCAGCGGCAGCCCGAGCACCACAGACAGGGCCGCCGCCAGCAGCAGCGGCAGCAGCGGCAGCCCGAGCACCACAGACAGGGCGGCCGCCAGCGCCAGCAGCAGCAGCAGCAGCAGCGCCCCACGTAGGCGTCGGCCCGCCCAAGCAGGCGGTGCAGCAAAATAGCCCACTTCAGTCAACTGGCAAGCTGGGGAAACCTTACCACCCGCCAGCAGAATCGCATGGACAACGTGTCGGCAGGAACTGCAGATGTTGGTTTCAAGTTAGCAGAAGGCAGACACAAAATGCTGGAGTAACTCAGCGGGACTGGCAGCATCTCTGGGAGAGAAGGAATGGGTCGAGACCCTTCCTTCTTCAGGACCAATAGCCAGGGGAGAGGGAGAAAGATTGCAAAACGAGTCATCAAAAGAGATGCAATTCAAGGAAAATGTAGAATAGATCGTTGTTGGCTAGGAGAAGGTGACAACAAAAAACTCACACCCCAGTGCTATGAATATTGACTTCTCTAACTTCAAGTAACCCTTGCTTTCCCCCCTCTCTCTCTCTCTCTCTCTCCATCCCTCCCCTTCCCAGTTCTCTGACCAGTCTGACTGGTCCCCCTGATTACGTTTCATCTGTTTACTTTGTTCCTTTGTACCTGGGGAGGAGGTGGTTTGGGTGGGCAGGGATGAGCCAACCAGGGAGATGCAGATGGAACTGTCTCTGCGGAAGGCAGAAAGGGGTGGCGATGGGAAGATGTGACTAGTGGTGGGATCCCGTTGGAGGTGGCGAAAATGTCAGAGGGTTATGTGTTGTATGCGATGGCTGATGTGGTGAAAGGTAAGGACTAGCTGGGGGACTGTCCCTGTTGCGACTGGGAGGGGGGAAGCAAAAGGGGATCTGCGGGATACCAAGGAGACACGTGTGAGGACCTCATCTATGGTGGAAGTGGGGCACCCCTGTTCCCTAAAGAATGAGGACATCAAATGGCTAACAATGACCTGCTTCCTTTATCATCATTTTTTTGCCTATCTTTCATTCATTGTTTTTATCTCTCTACATCATTGTCTATAGCTCTCGTTTCCCTTTTCCCTGACAAGTCTGAAGAAGGGTCTTCACCCAAAACGTCACCCATTCCTTCTCACTCCACTGCGACGTCATCTATTCCTTTTCTCCAGAGATGCTGTCTGACCCACTGAGTTACTCCAGCTTTTTGTGTCTATCTTTGCATGAACAATGGCTTGGCGGCGAATTACGTTGCAAATATTTCAGTCATTTGTCATAGTGTATTAATTGGTGCGGTGGCGCATGGGATAATCTGGCATGCAACGCAAAGCGTTTCTGACGACAAATAATCAGACAAAGAAACTTAAGAGCATTGAGCAAAATGTCTTAACAAATCAAATTTGAGTTGACACAAAACTCATGATGCAGCAGATAGCCTTTTGAGAGAGCATCATACAAAGAAAACATGCACTGATCTTTTTCCTTTGCTCATGGAAGCAAAGTGTTCACTTTGAGTTATTCAGTTTTGACCCTAACCCAGATTTATGCATGTTCTCTTATTTTTAGTAAGACAAATGCATCCATGTGGCTTCCTGCAAATTATGTAGCACCCACAAGCTGTTCATGTGCGTGTTCATGTCCTGATCCTTATGGGCAAGCTTGAAGTGGTGAAATTTAGTGGGACAGCTGGGGCACGTTTCTCTGCAATTGCACTGGAATTCACTGAAATTTAGAAGGAAGAGAGGGGATCTTATAGAAACGTATAAAATTATAAAAGGACTGGACAAGCTAGATGCAGGAACAATGTTCCCAACGTTGGGGGAGTCCAGAACCAGGGGCCACAGTCTAAGAATGGGGCCATTTAAAACTGAGATGAGAAAAAACCTTTTCACCCAGAGTTGTGAATTTGTGGAATTCTCCGCCACAGAAGGCAGTGGAGGCCAATTCATTGGATGAATTTAAAAGAGAGTTAGATAGAGCTCTAGGAGCTAGCGGAATCAAGGGATATGAGGAGAAGGCAGGCACGGGTTACTGATTGTGGATGATCAGCTATGATCACAATGAATGGTGGTGCTGTCTCAAAGGGCCAAATGGCCTCCTCCTGCACCTATTTTCTATGTATCTATGCATTTGGAAATATGATAATAATATTCAGTTTTAAATTGTTATGGAACAGTCAAAACTAAATATTGTTAAAAGGTAGAAGGTAACTAGACATTTAAGAATCCAGCTTGGTTTTTTTAAAATCAAAAATTGGTAAACAAAAACTAAAAGTAGGATAATAAAAAGGAAATATTTCAAATATAGATGCAGTGGCACAAAGTGGACAGGTGGGGCAATGAAAACTAGAGCTTCCAGGTTAAGACCTACTACCATCAGATACAATCACTCCACTCTTCTCAATCTCTTTTCTATTGTATTTGAGTTGGAACTGTATGTATAGAATATCTGATTTGTTTGAATAGCATGCAAAACAAAGCTTTTCACTACCTTAGTACATGTGACAATAATAAACCTAAACCCAAATAAAAGAAAAAGAAAGCTCATCACACTTATTAGATGGGTAAAGTAGATGACAAAATCAAAACATATCCCAGTGTAAATGTAAACGTACACTTCAAATTGGAACACTGAAATCCTCTCCCTGTCCTGCCCCTCTCCCAACCCCCTCCTCTCCCCCCCTCTCATAACCAATCCACTTCCGCCAAATATTTTCTCTCCTCCCTATCTCTCTCAAATCTCTCCCCCCTGTCCGTCCCCTCTCTTCATCACCCCCAAACCTCTCCTCCCCATGTCTGTCCCCTTCCCTCTCCCCATCTCTCCCAAATGTCCCCTCTTCTCTCCCTTTCTCTCCCAAACTCCTCATCTCCCGTCCCTGTCCATCCACACTCTCCCTCTCTCAATCCCCTCTCCCCCGTTCTGCTCCCCATCCCACCCCCTCTCTCCAAGTTCCGATCATCCATCCCTCCCCACCCACCCACTCCCTCCCTCTTTCTCATTAACTTCCCCTCCCCCAGTTGCCCCAGTTTGAGTCACCTCTCAGGTAGCCCCTCCTGTTCTGTTTCCTTCTGCAGCGAGTGAGCATTTAACCCTTCCCTCCCACTCATTGTTCCCCTCCCACAATCCCCTTCATCCCCCGACTCCTCCCTCAGTAAACACCATTTACCCTCTCCCGATCTTCCAACTCTTTCCCCCCCCCCTTTTCCGTCCCACCTTATTTACCCCCTTTTATCCTGTCCCATTCCTCCTCACTCCCCCTGCCCTAACCTCTCCCTCTTCCATCCCATTCACCCTCCTTCCCCCCCCCCCCCCCCCCCCCGCCCAGCCCCCGCCCAGCCCCGCATTTTGCACAAAGGAAATCCCAGTCAATATTGGGGAAGTTAGTCACCCAACATGACAACCGTGTTACTTTTACATCTTTCTCTCACCTGTCTACATGTTTAGAAACAGAACTGCAGATGTTGGTTTATAAAAAAAGTGTTGGAGTAACTCTGGCAGCATCCTTGGCGGACATGGATAAGCAGCTTTTCAGGTCGGGACCCTTGTACAGACTGGCTGGGGGGGGGGGGGGGTTGATAGGCAGATGGTTGGACAAAAGCCAGAGGTTGGCTCCACTCATGCCCCCTTTTCTCACTCACTCGCTCTCACCCCCATTCCTCACACTCTCGTTTCTCCCCCCTTTCGCGCTCACACTCTCACCCGTTCTTCCTTACTCTCTCGCCCCCTTTTCCACACTCACTTTTGCCCGCTCTTCCTTACTCCCTACCCCCTTTTCCACACTCACTCTCGCCCTGCTTTCCTCACCCTCTGCCCATTCACTCACTTGCCCCTCTTCCTCACTCGCTCTCTCACCCCATTTCCTCCCTCACTTACTCTCGCCCCCTCTTTCTCCCTCACTCACTCTCGCCCGCTCTTCCTCACTCCCTCCCCCTCTTCCTCACTCCCTCCTTCTTCCTCACTCCCTCCCCTCTTCCTCACTCCCTCCCCTCTTCCTCACTCCCGCCCCCTCTTCCTCACTCCCGCCCCTCTTCCTCACTCCCACCCTCTCTTCCTCACTCCCGCCCCCTCTTCCTCACTCCCGCCCCCTCTTCCTCACTCCCGCCCCTCTTCCTCACTCTCGCCCCCGCCCCCTCTTCCTCACTCCCGCCCCCTCTTCCTCACTCCCGCCCCCTCTTCCTCACTCCTGCTCCTCCACACTCGCCCCCCTGCTCCTCTTCCCTCACTCCCCCCTCCTCTTCACTCCCCCCCTCGTCTTCACTCCCCCCCTCCTCCTCTTCCCTTTCCCCCTCCTTCTCTTCCCCTTCCACCTCTTCCCTCACCCCCCCTCCTCTTCACTCCCCCTCTTCCTTCACTCTCCCCCTGCTCCTCTTCCCTCACTCCCCCCTCCTCCTCTTCACTCCCCCTCTTCCCTCACTCCCCCCTCCTCCTCTTCCCTCACCCCCCCTGCTCCTCTTCACTCCCCCTCTTCCTTCACTCTCCCCCTGCTTCTCTTCCCTCACCCCCCCCTGCTCCTCTTCACTCCCCCTCTTCCTTCACTCTCCCCCTGCTCCTCTTCCCTCACTCCCCCCTCCTCCTCTTCACTCCCCCTCTTCCCTCACTGTCCCCCACCTCCTCTTCCCTCATTCCCCTTCCCTCACTCCCCCCTGCTCTCCACTCACTCGCCTCCCCTAGCGGTTGAACGGTAAACATCCGCTGGGTTTGAATGTCTTTGGGCGGGAAGCGGCCGTGCCGCCGCCATCTTGTGCAGCGCCGCTGTGTTTGTCCGCTGCGAGCGGGCTGTCGACGGGGCGGGCGGGCGGTCGGTGGGGCCGCGGAGGCGAATCAGCCGCACACCGGGGCTGCGGTCGTGCTCCTTTAACTTTCAACCGTAAGTGACAGCGCATGTATCCGAGCTGTGGTTCGCGGCTGCCGGACGTTGGGGGTTTATTGACGGCCGCGGGACGTCAGCGCCTGGCTGTAGTGAGGCCCGTCCTGCCCTGCCCTGCCCGGCCCGGCCCGGCCCGGGGCCTCGGCGCCTGTTTGCAGCGGCGGCGCTGCCAGCGCTCGGCTCTAACGCGGAGAGAAGCCGAGCAGGCCCACTAGAGAGGATGGCGCCTTCTTTTAGCCCGGCCGGCGATGCGCGTAAAATGGCGACAGTCAGTCAGTGGACGAGCCGCGGCCCTGTCTTGTCCCGACTCGAGTTCCCAGAGTGTCCGCGCTTCCTCCTTAGCAGAGTCGGCCGGGCCGGAAGAAAGTGGCCGCTGTTTCATTTCGGCCTGGACTATGTGCTAACTTATTTTAGTTAGACCTGACCCCTCCACTCGTTGCCGGCTGTAGGATTGTTACTCACTCCAGTCTCCGCTCCATTTCACGCCCAGTTTTCCAGTCATTGCGGCGCTGCTGCCATCATATGCGCCGTAATGCCCACATTCTGCGCGGCTCGCAGGCTGTATCTTTAATCCCCAGCCCCATTCAGACAATTTTTAGTTTTTAACATTGTTCCTTATCCTATTTGCAAGACTGAACTAGTGAGCATCTGGGCATCTCTACTTTGACCTCACGCCCACGAGGTTCCCATTCTCGCATTAAATTATTTTCGACATGACAACATTAAAAAAAACAAATCGTCTCTTGACCTGATGGATACCCCCATGGTAGCGCAGTTAAAGCAAACTCATTTTAATTTTACAACTCCTTTTATGCAGGCAATGTCACGGAAGTACCTTTGTTCACGAAATGAGCAAGTAGCCAGCATGGAAATGTTTATATTTTTGCGTTGAATAACACTGACAGGACGGACATCATTTTCCGTAAGGCTTAAGTGAAAACCGTTTGTTTATGGTGTTACAGTCTAAATTACTTTTGTCTTCTTAAAATAGATTGACTACTATATACATCCTCGTATGGAAAGTCCATTTATCAGGTTTAAACCGTTACAACATGTAGGATTTGGTTTATAGACGAGAATATTTTATCTTAAATTTATTGCTCAAAACAATTCAAATATGAATTGTACTATTTTGTTGGTAAAATTGCTGTTGGTCCATAGGGTTTGAAGAAGGCTTACTTTTGATCATAGTTTGGTAGATTCTGAGCTAGCTAATGATAGAAACATGGAAAATAGGTTCAGGAGGAGGCCATTTGGCCCTTCGAGCCAGCACCACCATTCATTGTGATCATGGTTGATCATTCACAATCAGTAACCTGTGCCTGCTTCCCCATATCCCCTGATTCCACTAGCCCCTAGAACTCTGTCTAACTCTCTTTAAAATTCATCCAGTGATTTGGCCTCCACTGCCTTCTGTGGCAGAGAATTCCACAAATTCACAAATGGAAAAAGTTTTCTTCTCACCTCAGTTTTAAATGGCCTCCCCTTTATTCTTAGACTGTGGCCCCTGGTTCTGGACTCCCCCAACATTGGGAACATTTTTCCTGCATCAAGCTTGTCCAGTCCTTTTATAATTTTATATGTCTCTATAAGATCACCTCTCATCCTCCTAAACTCCAGTGAATACAAGCCCAGTCTTTCCTCATGACAGTCCCTCCATCCCAGGGATTACCTCATGAACCTCCATTGCACTGCCTCAATAGCAAAGACGTCCTTCCTCAAATTAGGAGACCAAAACTGCGCACAATACTCCAGATGTGGTCTCACCAGGGCCCTATACAACTGTAGAAGGACCTCTTTGCTCCTATACTCAAATCTTCTTGTTATGAAGGATTAACCTTCTTCACTGCCTGCTGTACCTGCACGCTTACTTTCAGTGACTGGTGTACAAGGACACCAAGGTCTCGTTGCACTTCCCCATTACCTAATCTGACACCATTGAGATAATAATCTGCCCCCTTGTTTTTATGCCAATTTGAATGCCAATATCGCACTCTTCTGTAAATTTTGGTAGAAGGTGTTGCATGGGTGCGTAGTTGGTCCATTCTTTCCTTCACTTATCCAGGGGTTCAGCATGTTCCCGATGCACACATGTAAGGTTATCAATACCATCCTGAACATTCTCCAATTTGGATGGTCATGGGTGAATCATTCCAAAACGTTAACTGGAACATTGAACTTCTTCAGAGATTCTGTGTGACACCAGGGCAGATTAGCATTGTGCAGGTGCTTATGCTTTGTGTGTTGAAGAAATGTTGACTTGTAACGAGGTTTGTATAGGTGAGAAATCGGTAACACTAGTATTTTCTCGTCAAAGTATTAGGTTAAAAAAAAATGTTTCACTTAATCCTTATCTCTTGGATTACTACTGCATTATGACTGGTTAAATAAGTGGCTGTTGTGTAAACACTGGATACCGAAGGATGACTGTTTCTCATAAATAATTTAATGTGCACACAAATTAATGGCAAGACTTAACAGCATTTATGTACAGAAAAATCTTGAGGTCCAATTCCATACCTTGTTAAAAGTAGCAAGACAAGTAGATTGTGAGAAGGCATTTGGTATGCTTTGAGGCATTGAATGTGACACAGGATGTCATGTTGCAGCTATACAAATCTTAATAAAGGCTGCGTTTGTAGAAATATGTGGAGTTCTAATTGCCCCATTACAGGAAGGATGTGGGGAGCAATGGAGAAAGTATAGAAAAGGCTTCCTGAATTAAGGAGTATTAGTATTAGGAGAGTTGATGGTAATCTTCCACCCAGGAAGGAAATGGCAAAGACTAGAGGGCAGAGGGGAAAGTTTAAAGAAGATATGCAGGGCAAGTTTTTTTTACACACAAATGGCAGGTGCCTAGGCTGGTGGTAGTGGAAGTTGACCTGAGAGTGGTGTTTAAGAAGCTTTTATGTAAGCACCTGAATATGCAGGGAATTGATATAAATGGATGTGTGTAAGCAAAGGGGATTAGTGTAATTTAACATTATGTTTTTCATAATGATGTTTTTTGTGCTTCTAACTTTGTCAGTCACTTTGGGTGTTATTTACTTTACTCTAGACTTTAGAGATACAATGTGGAAACGGGTTATTTGGTCCATCGAGTCTGCGCCGACCAGCGGTCAACCCGTACATTAGCACTATCTTACACACTAGGGGCAATTTACAGAAGCCGATTAACTTACAAACCTGTACATATCTGGAGTGTGGGAGGAAACTGGAGCACCCAGAGAAAACCTATGTGGTCAGGGGGAGTACGTCCAAACTCCGTACATTCGGGACCCATAGTCAGAATCAAACCCGGGTCTCTGGCGCTGTAAGGTAGCAACTTTACCGCAGCGCCACTGTGCCTTCCTTTTTGTTTAAACTATCCTGAGATTGAAAGGATATGCTCAGTTCATCATTTTTTTTCTAAAAGGAAAATAATATCATGTTAGGGGTAGTGCAGTTGCGCCATGGTAGAGTTGCTGCTTCACAGCGCCAGAAAGTTCCATTCTGACTACGGGTGCTTTCTGTGCGGAATTTATATGTCCCTCCTGTGACCGACCGCATGGATTTTCTCCAGGTGTTTGGATTTCCTCTCACATTCAAAAGATGTGCAAGTTTGTTGGATAATTGGCTTCTGTAAATTGCCCCTAGTGTGTAGGATAGGGTATGGGTGTTGGTGATCAGTGTGGACTTGGTGGACCGAAAGGCCTGTTTCTACGCTGTTATGTCTAAGCTCAACTGACCAAATTTATAGGTTAAGAAGTACAAATATAAAGCACAGTATAGTTAATATGTTTAACATTAGTGCACAAATGTGATTCTGATGGCCTAGTTACATTACTGTATTGCATCATCTTCATCTGCTAAACGCCTTGTTTTTCTCATCACGGTTCTTATTTCCCCAGAGTAGCTACTATGTTCAGTAAGTATCAGGGTAGTGAATAAATGCGCAAGTCAAAGTATCTTCTTTCTTTTCCTTTTTAGTGGTGCAATTTCAATTACAGTGCATCTGTTCTTTTCAAATCTCTGTTCTTGAGAACAGAAATTATTCCGTAAGTGGAATCATCAACACAGAAAACTCAGACAGTAAATTGACTCGGGTCATATTGCAATTTATCCTAATGCTCTGGTTTGCGTTCGTGGTGCATAATCTTATTAAATAATGAAGTGCTGGTAAATCTTCTGATTATAAACTTATTTGTGTTTTGTAGGAGCTTGAGTGTATGCAAATTGACTATCACAGTGACTACTAATTCGGGTGACATTATTCTCAGTTGGAATGCAGATACTGGTTAATTTGTCAATCGAGGCCAGGGACTGAACTGGTTTTGGAAACTAGGGTTGACTTTACAGTGTCTTTGTAGCTATTCCTCACACAATGCTTTCCGTTGCAATTATAATCAATTGATGCCACTGCATTTACTTTAGAATAAATAGGCTTTTATCAGGTAAACCATACTATTAAATAGTCTCACTGGAATGTTTACTTGTAATGTTTTGTTTAGACACTATTTACTGAGTAATTTGATTGGGAGTATTATCAGTGAACACAGTAGACGAGAACTGTGTTTCAGAAATAATTAATTGGCTGTGCAATGCTTTGAGGTGTTACCAGGGAAGTTGAAAATGAACTATTCTTTCAAAACATTTTCCCTTGCAGTAAAATAATGAACAACGTAGCCAGGGTAGATTGAATAGAAATAGAACACAGTATTAAAAATTCTAACAGTTTAACAGAGAAATTGAAGTTGAACTGAATAGAAGTTGGTTTCATGCGGACCATTCACATTCAAGATTAATTTACATTTGAAATTTTTTGAAATTTCAAATTTTGTAGTAAGAAATGAGTAGCACTGTTTTCACGAGCTTAATTTTAATTGCTTGTTGTAATGAAAATTCAGAATCAGAATATTGCCATTAAATGTAAAATTAATCGTTGGATGGTGTTTATGTTGTAAATATTTAGGTGCAGAACAAATGTTGATGAGATAGTACTTCACCTTCAGCTTGCTATATTTCTATCTTCATAGGAACATAGAAAATAGGTGCCGGAGGGGGCCATTTGGCCCTTTGAGCCAGCACCGCCATTCATTGTGATCATGGTTGATCATCTACAATCAGTAACCTGTGCCTGCCTTTTTTAGATTTAGAGATACCGCGCAGAAACAGGCCCTTCAGCCCACCGGGTCCGCGCCGCCCAGCAATCCCCGCACACTAACACTATCCTACACCCACTAGGGACAATTTTTACATTTGCCTAGCCAATTAACCTACACACCTGTACGTCTTTGGAGTGTGGGAGGAAACCGAAGATCTCAGAGAAAACCCACGCAGGTCACGGGGAGAACGTACAAACTCCGTACAGACGGTGCCCGTTGTCAGGATCTAACCTGAATCTCCGGCGCTGCATTCGCTGTAAGGCAGCAACTCTACCGCTGCGCCACCATGCCGCCCACCATGCCTTCTCCCCATATCCCTTGATTCCACTAGCCCCTAGAGCTCTATCTTAAATTCATCCAGTGAATTTACCTCCACTGCCTTCTGTGGCAGAGAATTCCACAAATTCACAACTCTGGGTAAAAAAAGTTTCTTCGCACCTCAGTTTTAAATGGCCTCCCCTTTATTCTTAGACAGTGTCCCCTGGTTCTAGACTTCCCCAACATTGGGAACATTTGTTCTGCATCTAGCTTGTCTAGTCCTTTTATGATTTTATACGTCTCTATAGGATCCCCTCTTATCCTTCTAAACTTCAGTGAATACAAGCTTATGCTTTCCAATCTTTCCTCATATCACAGTCCCTCCATCCCAGGGATTAACCTCGTGAACTTACGCTGCACTCCCTCAATAGCAAGGACATCCTTCCTCAAATTAGGAGACCAAAACTGCACACAACACTCCAGATGCGGTCTCACCAGGGCCCTATACAACTGCAGAAGGAATTCTTTGTTCCTGTACTCAAAACCTCTCGTTATGAAGGCCAACATGCCATTAGCTTTCTTCACTGCCTGCTGTACCTGCACGCTTACTTTCAGTGACTGGTGCACAAGGACACCAAGGTCTTGTTGCACTTCCCCTTTACCTAATCTGATACCATTGAGATAATAATCTGTCTCCTTATTTTTGCCGCCAAAGTGGATAACCTCACATTTATCCACATTATACTGCATCTGCCATGCATCTGTCCACTCACTCAACCTGTCCAAGTCACCCTGCAACCTCCTAACATGGTCTTCGCAATTCACACTGCCACCCAGCTTTGTGTCATCTGCAAACTTGCTAGTGTTACTTCTAATTCCATCATCCAAATCATTAATATATATTGTAAATAGTTGCGGCCCCAGCGCACTCTTGTGGCACTCCACTCGCCACTGCCTGCCATTCTGAAAAGGACCCGTTTATTCCTACTCTTTGCTTCCAGTCTGCCAACCAATTCTCTATCCATGTCAATACCCTACCCCCAATACCATGTGCTCTAATTTTGTTCACCAACCTCCCATGTGATACCTGATCACAGGCTTTCTGAAAGTCTAGATACACTACATCCACTGGCTCCCCTTCATCCATTTTACTTGTCACATCCTCAAAAAATTCCAGAAGATTAGTCAAGCAGGATTTCCCCTTCATAAATCCATGCTGACTTGGACCAATCCTTTTACCGCTCTCCAAATGCGCCGTTTTTACCTCTTTAATAATTGACTCCAGCATCTTCCCCACCACCGATGCCAGGCTAACTGGTCTATAATTCCCCGTTTTCTCTCTCGCTCCTTTCTTGAAAAGAGGGATAACATTAGCTGCCCTCCAATCCACAGGAACTGATCCTGATTCTATTGAACATTGGAAAATGATCACCAATGCGTCCAGGATTTCTTGAGCCGCCTCCTTGAGTACTCTAGGATGCAGACCATCAGACCCTGGGGATTTATCAGTCTTCAGTCCCATCAGTCTACCCAATACTATTACTCGCCTAATACAAATTTCTTTCAGTTCCTCGGTCTCCATTGATCTTCTGTCCACTAATACATCTGGGAGATTGTTTGTGTCTTCCTTAGTGAAGACAGATCCAAAGTACCTGTTCAACTCTTCTGCCATTTCCTTGTTACCCATAATAATTTCACCAGTTTCTGCATTCAAGGGACCCACATTTATATTTACTAATCTTTTCTTTTAACATACCTAAAGAAGCTTTTACTGTCCTTCTTTATATTCTTGGCCAGCTTCGCTTCGTACCTCATCTTTTCAGCCCATATTGCCCGTTTTGCTGTCTTCTGTTGTTCTTTGAAAGTTGCCCACTCCTCTGGCTTCCCACTATTCTTTGCTATCTTATACATCTTTTCTTTTAGCTTTATTCCATCTCTAACGTCCCTTACTTCCCTTAGAATCTTTCTTCCTCTTTGGAATGAAATGATCCTGCATCTTCTGGATTATGCCCAGAAATTCCTGCCATTGCTGTTCCACTGTCATTCCTGCTAGGATCCCTTTGCAGTCAACCTTGGCCTGCTCCTCTCTCATGCCTTCATAGTCCCCTTTGTTCAGCTGCAACACTAACATTCCTGGTTTAACCTTCTCCCTCTCAAATTGCAGATTAAAACTAATCATATTATGGTCACTACCTCCAAGCGGTTCCTTTACCTTGAGTTCCCTTCTGGTTCATTGGACAACCCTAAATCTGCAATTGCAGATTTGCCTTCTCTCTGGTAGGCTCCAGTACAAGCTGCTCTAAGAATCCATCTCGGATGCACTCTACAAACTCCCTTTCTTGGGGTCCAGAACCAACCTGATTTTCCCAGTCTACCTGCATATTGAAATCCCCCATAAGTACATTGGCATTACCTTTGTTACATGCCAATTTTAACTCCTGCTGCAACTTACACCCTTTCTCCAGGCTACTGTTTGGGGGTCTGTAGATAACTCCCATTAGTGTCCTCTTACCTTTACAATTCCTCAACTCTATCCACAGTGACTCTACATCGTCAGTCCCAATGTCACCCCTTGCAAGGGACTGAATTCCATCCCTCACCAACAGAGCTACCCCACCTCCTCTGCCCACCTGCCTGTCCTTTCTATAGGATGTATAACTCTGAATATTAAGTTCCCAGTCCTGATCCTTCTGCAGTCACATCTCTGTAATCCCCACAATGTCATACCTACCAATCTCTAACTGAGCCTCAAGCTCATCCACTTTACTTGTTATACTTCGAGCATTCATATATAGTACTTTTAATCCTTTGCTCATCTCAGCTTCCACATCGATTCCTATTACACTTGGCCATTCTCTCCTATTGCTTCGTGAGCTTTCTGTCCTGTTAATTCTGGGCGGTTTCTTAATTATTCCTATACTCTCTTTTCCTTTAACTCCATCCTTGTCTATCCCATTTGAAACCCCCCACTATTTTGTTTAAAACCACCTGTGTAGCAGTGGCAAATCTGCCTGCCAGAAAACATTGATCTTGAATGTTTTCATTCATCGATTGATTTGATCGATTGAATAACCATACAACATTGAATTCTACCAACAAGGGGCTAAATTTAAAGCAATAGATAGAAATATTAGGGAATAATACAATACAATATATCTTTATTGTCATTGTATAGGGGTACAACGAGATTGGGAATGCGCCTCCCATACGATGCAATAATTTAATTAATTTAAACAACAACAACCCAACGAAACTAATTGTAACAGTTTTAAGACAGAATAAAGTGCAAGTAGATCTGTGCTGGATCACTGTGCGATGTGACCATCCGGCTCAGCAGGACCGGTTCATAGCAGCTATGGCCCTGGGGATGAAGCTGTTCCTGAGTCTGGAGGTGCGGGCGTAGAAGGCCTTGTATCATCTGCCTGATGGAAGGAGTTCGAACAGACTGTTGCAGGGGTGTGAAGAGTCTTTGTGGATGCTGGTGGCTTTTCTGAGGCATCGTGTGTTGTAGATGCCCTCCAAGGCTGGTAGCTGTGTTCCGATGGTCCTCTGAGCTCTATGGACTACCCGCTGAAGAACTTTTCTTTCTGCCTCCGTGCAGCTGAGGTACCACACAGGGATGCCATGTGTTAGGATGCTCTCTATGGTGCAGCGGTAGAAGGTCGTCAGCAGCTTCTTCAGTGTTCTTAGGTAGAACAGTCGTTGCTGTGCCTTCTTGACCAGCGCAGCAGTGTTATTGGACCATGTTAGGTCCTCCGAAATGTGAGTGCCCAGAAACTTGAAGCTAGACACTCTCTCCACACTGTCCCCGTTGATAAAGATCTGGGTGTATTCCCCGTATGTGACCTATGGAAGTTGATGATTAGCTCCTTGGTCTTGGTGGTATTTAGGGACAGGTTGTTATCAGAGCACCAGTCCGCCAGGTTCTGCACCTCCGCTCTGTATTTTGTTTCATCACCGTTGGTGATAAGCCCGATCACCGTTGTGTCGTCTGCAAACTTGACAATGGTGTTGGTATCGAAAGCAGGAACGCAGTCGTATGTGAAGAGGGAGTAGGGCATGGGGCTCGGAACACAGCCCTGCGGTGTGCCGGTACTCAGGGTGATAGTGGAGGACAGGTGCGGGCCCATTCTCACTGCCTGCGGTCGCTCCAGCAGGAAGTCCAGGATCCAGTCGCATAATGACGAGCTGAGGCCTAGCTGGTGGAGTTTGGTGATGAGCTTGGTGGGGGTGACCGTGTTGAAGGCAGAGCTATAGTCTATGAATAGCATCCTCACGTACGTGCCCTGTCTCTCCAGGTGAGTCAGGACAGTGTGAATAAATGAGGAAGATAAGTTTCAACCAAGCACCTGGAACTCGATGAAAGAATAGTAGATTCAGAAACACCTGTCAGGTTCATAAGAAATAATTGAATGTTCACTTGAAATGCCATGACCTACAGTACTAAAGACCTTGTGCTGGAAAATGGTATTAGGCTGGGTGGCTCTTTTTATGGTCAGTGATGGACCAAATGGCCTTGCGTGTTGCTAACTTTTATCGTATTATCTTAATATCTGATGACTCAAATCATAAGACACTTTCAGTGGACCAGCTTGCTGAAGGTGAAAGAACCAAAATGTATTGCAATTACTTCTCAGTTGTGATAGCTCAATGGCAGGGCGTGCAGTTGAGTATAGGAGCAAAGAGGTCCTTCTACAGTTGTACCGGGCCCTGGTGAGACTGCACCTGGAGTACTGTGTGCAGTTTTGGTCTCCAAATTTGAAGAAGGATATTCTTGCTATTGAGGGTGTGCAGCGTAGGTTCACTAGGTTAATTCCCGGAATGGCGGGACTGTCGTATGTTGAAAGGCTGGAGCAATTAGGCTTGTATACACTGGAATTTAGAAGGATGAGGGGGGATCTTAATAATAATAATAATAATGCATTTTATTTATATAGCGCTTTTCATATACTCAAAGACGCTTTACAGAGATTTTGAGAACATAGGGAAATGAATAAATAGATAAATAAGTAAATAAATAAATGAACAGAGAAAGGAGACAGAAGGTGAGGTGACCTTCAGTGGTTGACGGCAGTACTGAACAGGTGAGACTTCAGCGATGTTTTGAATGTGGTGAGTGTGGGGGAGTCTCTAACGGTTTGGGGTAGTGAGTTCCATAGGGTGGGAGCAGCGATGGAGAAAGCCCTGTCCCCCCAGGATCTGAGTTTAGTCCGGATGTGGGGGGATAGAAGATTGGCAGCGGCAGAGCGGAGGGTGCAGGTGGGAGTGTGCCTGTGGAGGAGGTCGGTCAGGTAGGATGGGGCCAGGTTATGGAGGGCTTTGTAGGTTATGAGGAGGATTTTGTACTGAATTCTCTGGGGGATGGGGAGCCAGTGGAGTTTATAAAGGACGGGGGTGATATGGTCACGGATCGAGGTGTGTGTGAGTAGACGGGCAGCGGAGTTTTGAATGTATTGAAGTTTATTGATGATTTTTGAGGGTGCGCCATAGTCCAGACGGGAGGTGATGAAGGCGTGGATGAGGGTTTCTGCAGCTGTGGAGGAGAGGGATGGACGGAGACGGGCAATGTTTTTGAAATATCTTATTGAAACATATAAGATAATTAGGGGATTGGACACATTAGAGGCAGGAAACATGTTCCCAATGTTGGGGGAGTCCAGAACAAGGGGCCACAGTTTAAGAATAAGGGGTAGGCCATTTAGAACGGAGATGAGGAAGAACATTTTTCAGTCAGAGAGTGGTGAAGGTGTGGAATTCTCTGCCTCAGAAGGCAGTGGAGGCCAGTTCGTTGGATGCTTTCAAGAGAGAGCTGGATAGAGCTCTTAAGGATAGCGTAGTGAGGGGGTATGGGGAGAAGGCAGGAACGGGGTACTGATTGAGAGTGATCAGCCATGATCGCATTGAATGGCGGTGCTGGCTCGAAGGGCTGAATGGCCTACTCCTGCACCTATTGTCTATTGGCATGCTTTGTATTTCTAGAACTTGTTTAACGGGAGATGTGAATTTTATAATTGATGGCTTTGTAACTCTTCAGCATCCTACTTAATTCCATTAATTATTTTGTGCCTTTTTGTCCAATCAATTAACCTGGCTGATTCCTAGTGATTTAGGTGCAGTGTGATATTTCTGATACTATTTTAAATTCAAAGGAGAGTATTAAAGGATATTTCAGGGATAAATATTAGATTTTTATCGTTTCCGGTACAATGTAGTGGAAAAGAGATAACAATGAATGAAATTCCCCTCTCTTGCCTTTTCCTTTTGAATTTGGAGCAATATCAAATTTGAAGTAAAGTAAATTATTTTTCAATTATATCGCAGTATTGTGGTCAATAGAGAAGCAACAGTGCGCACCAGTGACCTTAAAGAATGTAGCCACAATAATTTTCCAACACGAGCGGTAGAAACTAGTGAATTGGTGAGAAGTCCAGGCTTTTAAGAACTTTCTCACTGGAAAAAAAACCCTGAAACTCTTTTCTCAACATTCTGTTCCATTACACTCTTCCATGTCCACAACACTCGCTCCCTTTTTCACGCAGCTACTGCGGATGCAACACCTTCCCTATTACATCTTGCCACCCACCATCTCGGTGAAATGGCGATTCACCTGTACTACTTTCAGTTTAGCGTATTGCATTTGCTCCTCAGCATGTGCTCCACATTAGAGAAAACAACTGCAAATTAAATGACCATTGTACACCATGTTTTATTTCAACCAGCATTTGATTAGACCACATTTGAATCACTAAATTTCCTTTTTCTCCACATTAATAGTGATGAGATATGACAGGAAATAACAGGGAATAGCTATTATTATCAGTTAAGTTAAATCATGGAAAATTCTGACCTCTTTGCTGAGATTAAGATTGAGGTATTGTAATAAAGATTTCAAACTGATTAAAGGTTTTGAGGTTAAAGAGAGTAGGAGCTATACCACTGATTGGGAGCACATATTTAGGATTATTACTAACACTTGGAAGATACTGAGACAGATCTACGTTAGCAACTGCCTTTTCTGCATCTGCTGCTTCCTCCAGTATAGAATGTCTCTCCAGCAGTATGCTTTCTCCCCTCTGGTGAGGATATCTTTGGCAGCTTCAGACCCTGGTTCTGAACGTTTGTAAACATCTTTGATACAAACATTAGGAATCGCATCAAATCTGTCAAATGTTTTTCAATAGCTAAGTTTAATGCAAAATGGAAATCTATTTCCTTGTTGCAGCTAATGTACCCCTTTCATTTTAATGGCACTGCTCTACTTGCCCAGGGTTTTAAGTGAAAAGATTTCTCTGTTTAAGAGTTGGAAAATCTGAAGCTGTGACGGTTGAATAACAAAATGCAGATCCATGTTGGTGGAAGATCTGCCTGAGTTTTTCCACGTTTTGCAGTATGGCCATTAAGGTATAAAATATAGTGTAAGAAAATAACTGCAGATGCTGGTACAAATCAAAGGTATTTATTCACAAAATGTAACTCAGCAGGTCAGGCAGCATCTCAGGAGAGAGGGAATGGGCGACGTTTCCGGTTGAGACCCTTCTTCAGACTGATGTCGGGGGTGGGACAAAGGAAGGATATAGGTGGAAACAGGAAGACAGTGGGAGATCTGGGAAGGGGGAGGGGAAGAGAGGGACAGAGGAACTATCTAAAGTTGGAGAAGTCAATGTTCATACCACTGGGCTGCAAGCTGCCCAGGCGAAATATGAGACGCTGTTCCTCCAATTTCCGGTGGGACTCACTATAGCACTGGAGGAGGCCCATGACAGAAAGGTCAGACTGGGAATGGGAGGGGGAGTTGAAGTGCTCAGCCACCGGGAGATCAGATTGGTAAACGCGGACCGAGCGCAGGTGTTGCATCTCGTGCAGTTGCAGGGGAAAGTGCCCGGAAATGGGGTAGGAAGGGACGAGTGGACCAGGGAGTTACGGAGGGAACGGTCTCTGCAGAAAGGGGAGGGGATGGGAAGATATGGCCAGTGGTGGTGTCCCGTTGTAGGTGACGGAAATGTTGGCGGATGATTTGTTGGATACGCTGGCTGGTGGGATGATAGGTGAGATCGAGGGGGATTCTGTCCTTGTTAAGAGTGGGGGGAGGGGAAGCAAGAGCGGAGCTGCGGGATGTAGAAGAGACTCTAGTGAGAGCCTCATCTATAATGGAAGAGGGGAAGCCCCGTTTCCTGAAGAATGAGGACATCTCTGATGCCCTAGTGTGAAACATCTCATCCCGGGCGCAGATGTGGCGTAGATGGAGGAATTGGGAGTAGGGTATCCCCTACAGGAGACCGGGTGGGAAGAAGTGTAGTCCAGATAGCTGTGCGAGTCAGTGGGTTTATAGTAGATGACAGTCACTAGTCTGTCTCCTGTGATGGAGATGGTGGGGTCCAGAAACAGGAGGGAGATTTCGGAGATGGTCCAGGTATATTTAAGGGCAGGATGGAAATTGGAAGTGAAGTGTATGAAGTCAGTGAGTTCTGCATGAGTACAAGAGGTAGCACCAATGCAGTCGTCGATGTAGCGGAGGTAGAGTTCGGGGATGGGGCCGGTGTACGCCCGGAACAGGGATTGTTCGACTGCGCTCGGTCCGCGTTAACCAATCTGGAATGGGCGACGTTTCGGGTCGAGACCCTTCTTCAGACTGATGTCAGGGGGTCGGGACAAAGGAAGGATATAGGTGGAGACAGGAAGACAGTGGGAGCACTATAGCACTGGAGGAGGCCCATGACAGAAAGGTCAGACTGGGAATGGAAGGGGGAGTTGAAGTGCTCAGCCACCGGGAGATCAGGTTGCTTTAAGGCGGTCTGAGCGAAGGTGTTGAGCGAAACGATCGCCGAGCCTGCATTTGGTTTCGCCAATGTAAAGAAGTTGACATCTAGAGCAGCGGATACAATAGATGAGGTTGGAGGAGGTGCAGGTGAACCTCTGTCTCACCTGGAAAGACTGTTTGGGTCCTTGGATGGAGTTGAGGGGGGAGGTAAAGGGACAGGTGTTGCATCTCGTGCGGTTGCAGGGGAACGTGCCCGGGGATGGGGTGGTTTGGGTAGGAAGGGACGAGTGGACCAGGGAGTTACGGAGGGAACGGTCTCTGCGGAACGCAGAAAGGGGAGGGGTGGGAAGATGTGGCCAGTAGTGGGGTCCCGTTGTAGGTGACGGAAATGTTGGAGGATGATTTGTTGGATACGCTGGCTGATAGGGTGGAAGGTGAGAACGAGGGGGATTCCGTCCTTGTTACGAATGGGGGGAGGGGGTGCAAGAGCGGAGCTGCGGGATGTAGAAGAGACCCTAGTGACAGCCTCATCTATAATGGAAGAGGGGATGCCCTGTTTCCTGAAGAATGTGGACATCTCTGATGCCCTAGTGTGAAACACCTCATCCCGGGCGCAGATGCGGCGTAGACGGAGGAATTGGGAGTAGGGGATAGACGTTTTGCAGGAGACAGGGTGGGAAGAAGTGTAGTCCAGATAGCTGTGCAAGTCGATTTATTCACAAAATGCTGGAGTAACTCAGCAGGTCAGGCAGCATCTCGGGAGAGAAGGAATGGGTGACGCTTCGGGTCGAGACCCTTCCTCAGACTGATGTCGGGGGTGGGACAAAGGAAGGATATAGGTGGAGACAGGAAGATAGAGGGAGATCTGGGAAGGAGGAGGGGAAGGGAGGGACAGAGGAGCTATCTGAAGTTGGAGAAGTCAACGTTCATACCACCGGGCCGCAAACTGCCCAGGCGAAATATGAGGTGCTGCTCCTCCAATTTCCGGCGGGCCTCACTATGGCACTGGAGGAGGCCCATGACAGAGAGGTCAGACTGGGAATGGGAGGGGGAGTTGAAGTGCTGGGCCACCGGGAGATCAGTGGCGTTAATGCGGACCGAGCGCAGGTGTTCAGCGAAGCGATCGCCGAGCCTGCGCTTGGTTTCGCCGATATAGATGAGTTGACATCTAGAGCAGCGGATGCAATAGATGAGGTTGTGCAAGTCAGTGGGTTTATAGTAGATGATAGTCACTAGTCTGTCTCCTGTGATGGAGATGGTGAGGTCCAGAAACGGGAGGGAGATGTTGGAGATAGTCCAAGTATATTTAAGAGCAGGATGGAAATTGGAAGTGAAGTGTATGAAGTCAGTTCTGCATGGGTACAAGAGGTAGCACCAATGCAATCGTCGATGTAGCAGAGGTAGAGTTCGAGGATGGGGCCGGAGCACGTCCGGGACAGGGATTGTTCGACGTGTCTGACAAAGAGGCAGGCATAGCTAGGGCCCATGCGAGTGCTTTCTTATGATGCCTTTCTTTCTCATGATGACAGTCACTGAAAGGAAGCATGCAGGTACAGCAGGCAGTGAAGAAAGCCAATGGAATGTTGGCCTTCTTAACAAGAGGAGTTGAGTATAGGAGCAAAGAGGTCCTTCTGCAGTTGTACAGGCCCTAGTGAGACCGCACCTGGAGTACTGTGTGCAGTTTTGGTCTCCAAATTTGAGGAAGGATCTTCTTGCTATTGAGGGCATGCAGCGTAGGTTTATTAGGTGAATTCACGGAATGGCGGGACTGTCATATGTTGAAAGACTGGAGCGACTAGGCTTGTATACACTGGAATTTAGGATGAGAGGGGATCCTATCGAAACGTATAAGATTATTAAGGGGTTGGACACGTTGGAGGCGGGAAACATGTTCCCAATGTTGGGGGAGTCCAGAACCAGGGGCCACAGTTTAAGAATAAGGGGTAGGCCATTTAGAACGGAGATAAGGAAAAACGTTTTCAGTCAGAGAGTTATAAATCTGTGGAATTCTCTGCCTCAGAAGGCAGTGGAGGCCAGTTCTCTGAATGCATTCAAGAGAGAGCTAGATAGAGCTCTTAAGGATAGCGGAGTCAGGGGGTATGGGGAGAAGGCAGGAACGGGGTAGTGATTGTGAATGATCAGCCATGATCACATTCAATGGTGGTGCTGGCTCGAGGGGCTGAATGGCCTCCTCCTGCACCTATTGTCTATTGTGTTTATTCTGAATGCAAACCTTGGATGTCTGCTTCTGGATTTTGACTGACCAATACTAACCACAGTCACCAGTACCAGGATTAGTATAGACTCTTGTCAGGTTGTCTCCAAAGTATGGTGTTCTTAAAACCTACTCCCCAAACTCGAATTCCCGTCCTGGCTACATTTGCCATCTTATTTTTCATATATGTACCATTGTCATCATTCTGACAAGCCCTATTATTTCTTCTTCTGCAATACTGTCTGAATGCAATTCGAGGGTCTGTCTGCATTAACATGGGTTGCATCTTGAATTAAGTAATTTGTAATAGATTTGGATTATGCTGGCATCATGTTCTCAGATATTTTTAATTCCATAGACTTCTGTATGCAAAAGGTATTGTCGTTGTTCGATTAGTTTAAATTGTGATCTTGTCATTCTGCACATTCCTATCACAACAACACAAAGTATGTTCTTAGTATTCTATTTGATTTTTTTCGTGCTCTATCACCTGGGTTAATATAATTCACGGATAAACTTCACTTCATAAATGTTTACTTTTGTTATTTATCCAAATATTGTTCACTCTTCATATCCTGCTTAAATCCTTTAAGAATAGAAGAAATAAATTCAACGCATTTGTCTTTAAAGATTTCTGTTACCACCTCACCAAAATATACCAACTGTTCCAACTGTATATTAGTTTAATTTAATTTATTGTTACATGTACTAATGTACAGTGAGAAGCGTTTGTTGCCTGCTAACCAGTCAGCGGAAAAACTGTACACGATTACATTAGAGTCATCCACAATGTACAGATACATGATAAAGGGAATAACATGAATAATGTTTAGTGCAAGATAAAGTCCAGTAAAGTCTGATCAAAGATATGCCGAGGGTCTCCGATGAAGAGGAGAGTAGTTCAGCACTGCTCTCTGGTTGTGGTAGGATGGTTCCGTTGCCTGATAACGGCTGGGGAAAATCTGTCCCTGAATCTGGAGGTGTGCGTTTTCACACTTTGAAACCTTTTGCCTGATGGGAGAGAAGAGAAGAGAAGAGGGAGTAGCCGGGGTATCAACACTGCAGTTTTCGCATGCATCCTTCATAATATATTGGAGTTAACTTGTAAAGGAGGTTTTCTTCTTTTGCTAGTTCCGTTTCTAAAAAACAACTTGATATAGCTTTATCAGGGTCATTAGCCAATCTGAAATTGTGGACAATTTACCACAGAGGACTTTTCCTAAATCCTTTTTTTTTTTTAAACCTTTACTGGCTGGTAGTAACAATTTTTGTATCACATGAGTAAGTGCATTCTTGTTTTAATCAGAGTGGAAAAAAATCATTTGAACAGAATTGTGCTACTTACTACTTTGTCTCTGGTGACGTCCTTGTTCATACCATTTAATGCCATACACTGACAAAACATTGCATAAAGACTAGAATCTTAAAATCTAATTCTAACAACAAATATTATTCTGTTTTTTAAAATCTGTCTTTTTACAAATAATATATCTTGTCTTCATTGCAAATCAGCTTGTGCTTCACACATCGTATGAACTTTATGATACTTTTCATTCTCTAGCGCTGGACTGACTGATTTGCCTGATTGCTGGATGTTGATACTACATTATTAACATTCCAACAAGTTTTCCATTCAAATTTATTGCGATGTTGCCAATTTTTAAAAATGGCCAATTAAGGTTCATAGCATGTTCAGAGGGATTATGATGGTGTAGTGCATGAATTTTAAAAAATCAATTGGCAAACCAAAGGTAAAAAAAATAGATAAAATGGCAAAGACATGATGGCCTTTATTGCGAAAGAGTTTCAGAATAGTGAGGCTTTGTTACAGTTGTATTGAGCGTTGATGAGGCGATGCCTGGAAGATTGTGTACAGTTTTGGTCCCCATACTGCAAAAAATATTATAGGAGCCTTGGAGGCAGTCCAAAGGAAATTAGCCAGGCTAATTTCTGGGATGAGAGTTATCTTGCCAAGAGAGACGAAACAGTTTAAATGTGTGTTCCTTGAAGTTTAGAAGAATGAAGTGTGACTTTATCCACTCAGAAGGATCCCAAGGTTGCTTAACAGTGTAGACATTGAGATATTTTCACCACTAGGAGAGTCGCAAACAAGAGGATGTAGCAACAGAATAAGGGTCTATCTGAGTTGCTTAGAGATTTCTCCTCTCAGAGGGCAGTGAATCTCTGGGATTCTTTGCCACCAAGGGTGGTCTGGGCTAGGCATTAAATATATTTAAGGTGGAGATAGATAAATATTTTTCAAATATTGAAAAGATGGTCAGACAAAGACCATAGTTGAAAAGACAAAGTGCGAGGCAAAAGGATTGAAGAGTTATGAATTGCGAAGCTAAAGGATGGAATATAGCAGGAGTGGCAGGGGGAGGGGAGAAATGGGTGCGAGTCCAGGTGGGGCACGGGGAGGGGGAGTTGTGGGGGAAGAAGGAAGAGGGGGTTAGTTCTGCTCTCAATCCCCTCCCCTCAGGCGGGATAAGAATAGAGTCCCTGGTCCTAACCGTTCGCCTCAGCAGCCTCCGCATCCAACACATCATCCTTTGACATTTCCTTTACCTTCATTGTGATCCCACAACCAGTCACATCTTCCCATTCCCAGCCCTTTCCGCCTTCCACAGATATGGCTCCCTCTGCAACTCCCATTCATCCCATGGGGAAACAGCACCTCATATGCCGCTTGGGCAGCTTACAACTCACTGGTATGAACATACCAAGTCTCAAATTCTAGGTAACTGCAATACCCCCACCTCCACTGTGCCCCACCTGGACTCGTACCTATTTCTCCCCTCCCCATCTACCTACATTCCTTCCTCCAACTTTACAATTTACAGCTCTTCAATCATTTGGGTCACACCTCCTGCCTTTTTGTCTCCAGTCTTTGTCCAACCATTTCCTATCAACCTCTCTCCACCACCCCCACCCCGGCCAGATCCAGGCTTTGTCCTGACCCATCTCCCTTCCAGCTTTCTTACCACCAACTTCTTCACACACCCCTCCCACAGTCAGTCTGAAAAGGGTCCCGACCTAAAACATCACCTATCCATATTCTCCAAAGGTGCCACCTGACTCAGTTACTCCAGCACTTTGTCTTTTATGAACCAGCACCTGCAGTTCCTTGTCTCAGTACTCACGTAGTGTTAGTGGAGAAAAAATTAAAGTTGTGCTCTTTGGTGGACATTTCAACAACTTTATCTTCCTCACTTTATTTATACTTTGTGGCCATTTCAATAGGATTATTAGCTTTCAACCACTGTGATGTCATCAAACTTTTTTATTGACATTCAGGGAAGTGCACACATGATAAAACTCTGAGGACAATGTCTGGATGTATGTGGGAGTTAGACGATACCTGGTTGTAATGAGATTAATAGATCCCATTGATCTTTATGCACTTCCAAAAGCCCTGGGCCAGCTTCCAACCTTCCGGCTCCTATGTGTACAGTTGAATGGGTTCAAAGGAAATTTGAGTTTTGTAGTGTTCAAGTCTAAAAAATAATTTGCTTACCATAAGTTTGGAACGGTGGCAGCAGGATTTTAAACTGGTACCTTCAAGTACAATTGTGCCTTCTTTATTGCTACTGAGAAAAGTGAAAAGGTTCATTGTTAAAGTTTTTGATTGGATAATCAAGGCCTGATTAGAAACAGTCAACATGGATTTGTGCCTGGAAGGTCATGTTTGACTAATCTTCTTGAATTTTTTGAAGAGGTTACCAGGGAAATTGATAAGGGCAAGGCTGTGGATGTTGTCTATATGGACTTCAGTAAGGCATTTGACAAGGTTCCACATGGAAGGTTGATTAAGAAGGTTAAATCGTTGGGTATTAATAGTGAGGTTGCAAGATGGATTCAACAATGGCTGAATGGGAGATACCAGAGGGTAACGGTTGACAATTGTATGTCAGGTTGGAGGCCAGTGTCTAGTGGAGTGCCCCAAGGATCTGTGTTGGGTCCACTGTTGTTTGTCATTTACATTAATGATCTGGATGATGGTGTGGCAAATTGGATTAGTAAATATGCAGATGATACTAAGATAGGTGGAGTAGTTGATAGTGAGGTAGATTTTCAAAGTCTACAGAGAGACTTGGGCCTTTTGGAAGGGTGGGCTGAAAGATGGCAGATGGAGTTTAATGCTGATAAGTGTGAGGTGCTGCATTTTGGTAGGACAAATCAAAATAGGACGTACAGGGTAAATGGTAGGGAATTGAGGAATGCAGTGGAACAGAGGGATCTGGGAATAACTGTGCATTGTTCCCTGAAGGTGGAATCTCATGTGGATAGGGTGGTGAAGAAGGCGTTTGGTATGCTTGCCTTTATAAATCAGAGCATCGAGTATAGAAGTTGGGATGTAATGTTGAAATTGTACAGGGCATTGGTGAGGCCAAATCTGGAGTATGGTGTGCAGTTCTGGTCGCCAAATTATAGGAAGGATGTCGACAAAATGGAGAGGGTACAGAGGAGATTTACTAGAATGTTGCCTGGGTTTCAGCACTTAGGCTACAGAGAGAGGTTGAACAGGTTGGGTCTTTATTCTTTGGAGCGTAGAAGGTTGAGGGGGGACTTGATAGAGGTTTTTAAAATTTTGAGAGGGACGGACAGAGTTGACGTGGGTAGGCTTTTCCCTTTGAGAGTGGGGAAGATTCCAACAAGGGGACATAGCTTCAGAATTGAGGGACAAAGGTTTAGGGGTAACATGAGGGGGAACTTCTTTACTCAGAGGGTTGTGGCTGTATGGAATGGGCTTCCGGTGGAAGTGGTGGAGGCTGGCTCGATTTTATTATTTAAGAGTAAATTGGATAGGTATATGGATAGGAGGGGATTGGAGGGTTATGGTCTGAGTGCAGGTAGATGAGACTAGGTCAGGGAGAATGGTCGGCGTGGACTGGTAGGGCCGGACAGGCCTGTTTCCATGCTGTAGTTGTTATATGTTATATGTTACTGTGGCATATAAAATAGCCACAATTCATTTCTGATCTGCATTGGTGTAGTTGGTGTTTATTTTGAGATTACTTCCCTGAGATATTAATCTGTGTAATTATTTCATAAGGTACTGTAATGTACTGTAAATCCTTATGTCATTATCTACCAATGATAGTTTTATGTTGAATGCTTTTTCTTTGTGCCTATTCACTAATGTATATTAAATATCTATTAAATACTATTCTAATAAACATTGTCTCTTTTTATTTGTGACAGTTTAAATATCTTTTTCTGGATTACCTTTGGTGTTTATTATCAACGTTAATATTATTGTTAAGTTATTGATGTTTTTCTTTATCTAGATTTATGGTGTGGTGCTAAAACTAAAAACCCAAGATGTTCTACGCTCACTTTGTGTTGAGTAAAAGGGGGCCGCTTGCCAAAATTTGGCTTGCAGCCCACTGGGACAAGAAGCTCACGAAAGCCCATGTATTTGAATGTAATCTGGAGAGCAGCGTGGAAAGCATCATTTCCCCCAAGGTAAATCTTAACGTTAACCTATTTAACAAACATATATTTCTAAATAAATATTAAAATATGTCTTGTAAATGCCAATCTCAGAAGTCGTGCATTATAGCATATGGTATATGCACAATGACTGATCAAGTTATCTTTATTCTTTGCCTGCCGCAGTATACAATGCAGAATTTCTAAAGTCAGCGTTTTTCATGGTTAATTACTTTCAGCAATACAGTAAGCCCTCATTATAACAGACCATGGGGTGGTGGGGGGGGAGAATAATTTCTGATTGTCCACTATAACCACAGTAAGGTATTATTTTTGTATGCAGTAGAAACAAAGAACAGCAGGTGCTGGTTAATACACAAATATACAATGTGATGGAGTAATGCAGCAGGTCAGGCAGCATCTCCAGAAAACATTGGGCTGGTGCCAGAGGCCTGGGTTCGATCCCGACTATGGGTACTGTCTATACAGAGTTTGTGCGTTCCCCCTGTGACCACGTGGGTTTAACCGGTTGCTCTGGTCTCCTACACTCTAAAGACATACAGGTTTGTAGGTTAATTGGCTTTGGTAAAATTGTATTTTGTCCCTATTGTGTAGGATTGCTGGTCAGCGCGGACTCGGTGGGCTGAAGGGCCTGTTTTTGTGTTGTATCTCAAAGTCTTCTTTAAAAAAAAAGGATGGGTTATGTTTCGGGTTGGGACCCTTCGCAATGATTCAGTCTGCTGAGTTACTCCTGTGCACTTTGTGTCATATAGCCTTAAAATTAGGCACTGGTCTGCACCAGCGAGCCCTTCTTCCCCAGCTGCCACACTGTCTAGTTGACGTGGCTGTAGTTGCAGCTCACGTTGTAGCCTCTGGCCGGCAGCGCTTTCTTCAGGCTATTGCCACTGACAGGACATGTTGTTGGGTGTCATGGAGTTCCTTCCCCTCTCAGCAGTTGTCGCTTCTTACCGTCGGCTGTCGCTTTGCCTGCTCCCTCCTCCACCGCCACCGCCTCCTTCTCCCCTGCAGTCGCCGACAACTTCCAAAGTGGATAGACACAAAAAGCTGGAGTAACTCAGCGGGACAGGCAGCATCTCTGGAGAGAAGGAATGGGTGACGTTTCGGGTCGACACCCTTCTTCAGACTCCATCTTCCAAGGTGGAGTATGTCGGCAACTAAGCGGGAGAAGGAGGGGGCAGTGGCGGAGAGGGAAAGAGGCCGAGTGGACAAAGTGACGGCCAACAGGAAGAAACGGCATTGAGCCGGGGGTGGCATCGTCAGCAGTCGGTAGGTCCGTTAACTATAACTGACATTCATTGTAATGGCGTCTGTTAAAACGAGGATTTACTGTAATACCTATTTATGTTTTGTGCCAGGACTGCATAATTTCCCTGCAGTAATAGTATCGTTTTCTGTCAAGTTCTGCATTTGACAGGTTGAACTGAAGTCAGATGACCATTTAATTAGTATTCTCTGCACCTCTGTCAGGCTATTGCTCCCTTGGCGCAGTGGGGCCCCGGCACCCAATTGACACGATCTGCCTTACCATTCCCTCTGATTTGCCACCTATGAAGTGTGTTAATTTGTCCAGTGCTGGATAACTGAGTTGTTACTATGTAGAATGTAGATATATTAATGATTTAATCTCTTGCGTTTTAGCCTTATTATCAAAACCTAATTTAGATGAGTTAATTTACTTCATAAATAATAAATTTTGTGATTTTTATCTCCCTAGTCACATTGGTGGAGAAGTTGAAACATTAGAAGAAGCATAAATCTGGGCCTTGGGTGAAAGTATTAAATTGGAAAAAGCAGATTGCAGCATTATTAGCAGGTGGTTGGGAGAATAAATTGGGAACAATTGCAATTGGGTAGGTTCACATCTGACATGTGGCTGTTGGTTAAAAGCCAACTGATCAGCTTTCAATTCTGACATGTTCCAATAAGGAGGAGAGATACAGATGGCAAGGTAAGGGATCCTTGGATGACAGAAGGTTGTAAATTTGGTCAAAACCAAAAAGGAGGCCTATAGAAAGTTTAGAAAGATGAAATCAGGCATGACCTTTGTGGAATATAAAGCAAGCAGGAAAGAACTCAAGTGGACAATCAGAAGTTCCAATAGGGGTCAAGTAATGTAATTGCGAGTCAAATTAAAGAAAATCCTAAGACTTTTTATACCTTAATTAAAAACGAGAGTAACCAGAGAGAAGGTAGGACTGCTCAAAGATAAATGGAGAGAATTTATACAGCGTCAGGGAATGTAAGTGAGGTACAAAACATGTACTTTGCATCGGTATTCATCAAGGAAAAGAACATGGATAGTGAGATCAGTGTGGAGAATACAAATCTGCTCGGGCAGTTTGAGATTAAGAAAGAAGTTGGAGCTCTCGAAGAACATTGAGGTGGATGAATCCCCAGGGCCTGGTGGGACCTATCCCAGATTACTGAGAGAGGCAAGAGAGGAGATTGCAAGGGACTCGGTGAAGATCTGTGTATCTTGCAACATTAGAGATATTCTAGGAAATTGTAGACAGGTGTCAGCCTCGTCAGTTGCAGGGAAGATGTTAGAGAAGATTCTTCGGGATAGGATTTACTCCCATTGGGAAGAGAATGGGCTAATTAAGGACAGTCAGCATGGCTTTGCCTTACAAACTTGATTGAGTTTTTTGAGTAGGTGCCAAAGGTGAACAATGAGGGTAGAGCAGTGTAAAATTGTGTCTACGTGGATTTTAGTAAGGCATTGATCAAGTCCCTTGAGGTAGGCTGATTCAGAAGATTAAGATGCATGGGATCCACAGTGGCGTGAATGCTTTGAATCAGAACTAGCTTACTCATAAAAGATAGGGTTATGTGGAAGGATGTTATTCTGACTGGAGGCCTGTGATCAGTGGAGTTCTGCAGGGATCTGTGTTAGGACTTATGTTGTTTGTGATATGTATAAACAACTTAAATACCAATGAGCTGGCTGTCACGCAGCACCAAATTGGTGGTGGTGTGGAAGTGAGGAAGGCTGTCAAAGTATACAATGATAGATCAGCTACAAAAATGAGCAGATAAATAACATAACATAACAACACTTTATTGTCACTCGGCACAACACCGAGCGAAATTTCAGCAGTCACACAAAATACAGCAAAAAGAAAAGAACACAGGACACCCGACCCCAACACAAACATCCATCACAGTGACTCCAAACACCCCCTCACTGTGATGGAGGCAACAAAACTTCCCCTCTCTTCCCCCCGCACCCACGGACAGGCAGCTCGACCCCTACCGAGGCAAACGACACGCACAGCCCCCGCAAGGGGATGGAAGGCCCCCCGGCCGAGCCGCCCCGGGCACCGAAACGTCCCGCGGCCACACCGGGCGATGTTAAGTCCAACGGCCGAGCCGCACCGGGCACTGAAACGTCCCGCGGCCGAACAGCGCTGACGATGTTAAGTCCAGCGGCCAAGCCGCACCGGGCACTGAAACGTCCCGCGGCCACACCGGGCGATGTTAAGTCCAGCGGCCAAGCCGCACCGGGCATTGAAACGTCCCGCGGCCGAGCCGCACCGGGCACTGAAACGTCCCGCGGCCACACCGGGCACTGAAACGTCCCGCGGCCACACCGGGCGATGTTAAGTCCAGCGGCCAAGCCGCACCGGGCACTGAAACGTCCCGCGGCCGAGCCGCACCGGGCACTGAAACGTCCCGCGGCCGCACCGGGCGATGTTAAGTCCAGCGGCCGAGCCGCACCGGGCACTGAAACGTCCCGCGGCCGAGCTGCGCCGGCAATGTTAAGGCCCGCAGCCGAGCCGCACCGGGCACTGAAACGTCCCGCAGCCGAGCTGCGCCGGCAATGTTAAGGCCCGCAGCCGAGCCGCACCGGGCACTGAAACGTCCCGCAGCCGAGCTGCGCCGGCAATGTTAAGGCCCGCAGCCGAGCCGCGCCCCGGGGAAGAGACCTAATAAAATAAAGGTTTCCCCCCGCCCCACCCCACCACACACCCCCACCACACATACACAGCCAAAAACAGAAACAAAAACCATCCCAACACCGACACAAACAAAAAAAAAGAAAAAAAGACAACAGACTGCCAGAGAGCCGCAGCCGTTAGGCGCAGCCAACTCCTCCCAGATGGGTTTAATAAGGTGAGGTGTTGCATTTTGGGAGGTGAGGGAAAAGTATACGGTTAATGGCAAGACCCTTAACTGCATTGATGTGAGAGCAGTCTTGGGATCCAATTCCTTAGCTTCCTGAAAATGGAACACAAGTAGATAGAATGGTAATGAATGTGTATGGTATGCTTGGCTTCATTGGTCAGGCATTGAATATAACAATCAGGAAGTTTTGTTGCAGCTTTATAAGACTTTGGCTGGATTTGAAGTATTGTATGCTGCTTTGGTCACCCCATTACTGGAAGGCAGTCGAGGTTTTGGATAGGATGCAGAAGATGTTTACCAGAATGCTGCCTGGATTAAAGGATATTAGCTAGAGGGAAAGGTTGGACAAACTTTGATTTTTTTTCCCCTGGAGCATTGGAACCTGAGGGGGCTAATTAGAGACGGTAAACGTGGCTTTGCCCATGACAAGTCATGTCTTACAAACTTGATTGAGTTTTTTGAGTAGGTGATGAAGGTGATCAATGAGGGTAGGGCAGTCATTGCCGTCTACATAGATTTTAGCAAGCCATTGATAAAGTCGCTCCTGGTGGGCTAATTCAGAAGATTGAGTTGTATAGGATCCAAGTATGTTTTGAATCAGAAGACAGTTATGTGGGAGGATGTTATTCTGGCTGGAGGTCTGATCAACCAGAATATATTTTATGTACTATATGAAGTAGACAGTCCGAACCTCCATGATGAAAATGTCAAAGACTAGGCGAGAGGAGCAAAATTTAAAGGAGATATGCAGGGCAAATATTTTTACACATGGTGGAACACTGACAAGGGTGATGGAGGAGACAAATATGATCATGACATTTAAAAAGATTATGGACAGACACATGGCTACAAAGGCAATGGAGGGATATGGATCATGTGCAGGGAGGGGAGATTAGTTTAACCTGACTGGGAATGAGAGCTGAAGAGCCTGTTCCTGTGCTTTACCTTTCTATGTTCCATTTGATGCTTGATGATTTGGAGAATTTGTCAATGTTAAAAGTTTGTAAATATTGTTTTCCAGGTCAAGATGGCTTTGCGAACCTCTGGGCACCTTTTGCTTGGTGTGGTAAGAATTTATCATAGAAAAGCCAAGTATCTTTTGGCAGACTGCAATGAAGCCTTCATAAAGATTAAAATGGCTTTCCGACCAGGTAGAATATTGATATTTTGTTTTGCATACAAATAATGTTTTTGAGATCTTTAAAAATTGAAGAAGGGCAGGAAAAATGTTCCCAATGTTGGGAAAGTCCAGAACCAGGGGCCACAGTCTTAGAATAAAGGGGAGGCAATTTAAAACTGAGGTGAGAAGGAACTTTTTCACCCAGAGAGTTATGAAGGGCGGCACGGTAGCGCAGCGGTAGAGTTGCTGCTTTACAGCGAATGCAACGCCGGAGACTCAGGTTCGATCCTGACTACGGGTGCTGTACTGTAAGGAGTTTGTACGTTCTCCCCGTGACCTGCGTGGGTTTTCTCCGAGATCTTCGGTTTCCTCCCACACTCCAAAGACGTACAGGTATGTAGGTTAATTGACTGGGTATATGTAAAAATTGTCCCTAGTGTGTGTAGGATAGTGTTAGTGTGCGGGGATCACTGGGCGGTGCGGACTTGGTGGGCCGAAAAGGCCTGTTTCCGCGCTGTATCTGAAATATGAAAAAAGTAATAATAATTTGTGGAATTCTCTGCCCTGGAGGGCACTGGATGAATTTAAGAGAGAGTTAGATAGAGCTCTGGGGGCTAATGGAATCAAGGGATATGGGGAGAAGTTGGGCACAGGCTACTGATTGTGGATGATTAGCCATGATCACAATGAATGGGGGTGCTGGCTGGAAGGCCTCCTGTACCTATTTTCCATGTTTCTAAATGCTTTCATTTGGAAATGGTGTAAGATTTTACATGGTACCTTGGAGTAACTGCCTATAAAACTTTACGCCAATATTTCTATTGCTTTGTTTCTGGATATGTATAGATTAATTGGTCCTAATTTTGAATATATCCATCACTGCAATGTAACTTTGTTACAATCTTCTAAATCAGCAAAATCGAAACAACAAAAAATGGTATGCCAAACTTAATGAGTTGCTCTTGACATTGTTGTGGAACCTAAAGTTTCTAGTATTGCTAATTATTTGCTAATAATTATTATTTCATATTCAATATTATTGGTGTAAAAGTTTGGAATACATCTGAGGTTTTTGTTTGTTTTGTGGGAAATAAAGAAAGAAAATTAGGAAGTATATTCTTTAATCCAAAATGATCAGCTACATTTTATATCATTATACATATTGCAAAATTTCCACTGTAGAGAGACTTAATTCAATTTAATTTCATTTTTAAAAAGGTTGTAATTACAAATTCAATCCCATTTTAGATGCTTTGTGGTTAATCTCAGAAGGCATACAAATTCCAATCAAATTCATATTTCTGACTGTAAATTTGTTTTCAAATGGAATTTTAAAATTGCTTGATGAACATGCATACGGTTCCTTGGTCTTATTGTAGAACGTGATGTGTTCAGTCATTGAAGCTTAGCCTAAACCTGTGGTCAGAAACTAGTAATTGATAGTGGCCTTGTGATAACATCGGCACTCTTTCTAATTTCACTATTCTAATTTTTTGTTGCGTAGCAATGGCTGACTGCAGAATAGGGACTTTATAAAAATCAACTGAATTTTATGTGCCTTGTAGGTGTGGTCGATCTTCCAGAAGAAAACCGGGAAGCTGCATACAACGCTATCACTTTGCCTGAGGAATTTCATGATTTTGATCAACCATTACCTGACCTAGAGTGAGTGCTATTGATTTTTGAACATGATTATTCCTGCACATCTCACAAGCATTCTGAAAGCTAACTCAATTCAAAAGAACATCTTATAGTTGAATAATGTTAAAAATAGCACATTGACTGTTGTCAGAATGGGAAAAAAAGGGTTAACGAAAATAAAGAACGTGGAGCAATTAAGCCTGGTGGCATTGTGTTTGATTGAAAATTCAGCCAGGATTCCAACTATAGACTGCTATCAAGTAATTGCTATTGGAGTGCCTTTGTATGTTTTTGAATTTGCATGTCAAAAAGGTAGGTTGAAAAGATAAATACTGGCTGTGTATTTGCCATGCCACCTATGAGTTTGAAGAAGGGTCCCAACCCAAAACATCATCTATCCATGTTTTCCAGGGAATGCTGCCTGACCCACTGAGTTTCTCCAGCATTTTGTCTGTTTTTTAAACAACCATCTGCAATTCCATGTTTCTCCATGTCACTTATCATTGCTTTAAGGACATAAATTAAAAGAAATGTAATTGTGAATGTAAATATGATGTTTCAGATAGGGGCCTTTCTCGAACTGATTGAATTGAGGGGAAATAGTTTTATAAATCATAAGGTACAGGTCCACCACTGTTTTTTACAGCACGCTTACTTCCAGAGCCTTTCTGGATTATCTGTTTAGCCAGACCAACAGATGTCATGGTCTCTGAGAGCAGTCTGCCGAGGGGCCGAGATACTGGCCTGCAAACTCGGTCTGTGAAGTCGGCTATGGGAACGGATCTGCTGGCTTTGGTCAGGCCAGAGTTCCAGAGCCCTGTCCGCAGGGGGAAATTTAACCTGCCGATTAGCTGCCGAAGTCAGCTATAAGAATGGATCAGCCGGTTCCAGCCGGGCCAGAGTTCCAGAGCCCTGGCCGCAGGGGACAAATTCGATCATCTGATCAGCGTGGATCTGTCCAGGAGGTTGTGTTCGGCGGCATTAACCTGCCTAAGAACCACATTTTAGGGGGGACTTCCACGGGGGTGGGGGGTTTCAAGTGCATTCTCGTGATCTTGTCTGGAATAAAGGAGGCGCCGGACCATCAGTCGCCAGAAATTAGGTGGAGGATTTGTACTGCAAATTTTCAAAAGGCACCAGAAAAAATATATATCTTTTTTTTAGATTTGCAACTCAAAACTGCCATTAATGACAGTGTTGTTGTTTCTTTGATGACCCTCCAGTATCTTCCCAAGTAGGCAAACCTTGAAATAAACATCACAACAGACTTAAGATAACTGCGGCATTGGAAATGAGTCATTTGATTATGACCATACTCGGTACGCACACAAATGCAGTTTTAGTCTCCTTATCTGCGTAAAGATGCTCTTCCAATGGAGTAGCACGTGCTTGGTTGACTGATTCCTGGAATGACAGGCTAGCATATGGGAAGACTGTGTCATTTAGGCCTATGTTCACTGGAATATTTAAGAATAAAGGGATCCCATAGAAGCCTATAAATATTCTAACAGGACTAAACAAACCTGACACAAAAAAAGATGTTCCTGATGGCTGAAGACTCTGGAACCAGAGGTCACAACGTTTAGATGAGGGTTAGAATCGAGATCAGAAATTTCTTCACTTAGAACTTGGTTAACCTGTGCAATTCTTTGCTAAAGAAGGCAGTGAGGTCAAGTCATTAAATGTTTTTTGGGGGGAGAAGTAGATGCATTTGTTGATGCCAGATGAATCGGAGGATATGGAGAGAAGGTAGGAACTGAGCTATTATTGTGCTGAATCGTTGTGCAGGCCGAAAGGCTGTATAGCCACATCTTTGATGTTTCACTTTTTCAAACTATGGGATTATTTAGTGGTTAGGAAGAAAAAACGTAAATAATTTCCTTTTCCTCTTTTAAACACGGGACGCAGGTGCCCGAGTGAAATGATAGCTATTTTATTTCTAATTAATATTGGACTTTGCATGTTGAGGAAAGTTGCAATGCTCCAAAGTAGTTCATCTTCGACTATGGAGTAATGTCTTTTAAAGTTGTTGCTTGTCCACTGAAAATAAATGTAAGGACAAACATTATTAGGCTGAGCAACATCAGTGCTGTTGCATATTATTAAAAAACTGCATCATAGTTTTGTTTATGCCAGCTTTGTAAACAGTGCCAACATTTTTGTTTGCAATCCTAATGTAACTATATAAAGTCCTGTGGACTTTCCAAAATACAGCTTTTAATACAGAAATTGAAAGATTTTAAACTAAGCTGTCCAGTGGTGAGCTACACCGATTTGACTATATGATATTCTGTGCATTATCATCAAATACAATTGCTGAAAAAATGATCTTGTTCTTTATGTTGTCAATCATTGATTTCATAATACATCAATAGAACAACTGTCCAGTAGTCACTCCAATGTAGTATTCTCGACTTGAGCAGCATTTGGTACAAGATCATAACAGATTTTTATGGCATTTTGAGTTGCTACTTTCTGGTCTAAAACAGTTAAAACCTGAGTATAACAGGTATAACAGAGCTTTATTTGTCGTTCGGTACCGAAGTACCGAACGAAACTACATAGCAGTCATAGAAAAAAAAAAGAACACAAGACACATAACCCCAACACAAACGTCCATCACAGTGACTCCAAACACCCCCTCACTGTGATGGAGGCAACAAAACTTCCCCTCTCTTCCCCACGCCCACGGACAGACAGCTCGTCCCCGACCGACCCGCACAGTCCCCGCACCAGGCGCTGAAACGTCTCGCGGCCGAACCGGGCGATGAAAGGCCCGCGACCAAGCCTTGCGCAGCTAAGTCCCGCAGCCGAGCCGCACCAGCGGTGAAAAGTCCCGCAGCCGAGCCGCACCGGGCGGTGTTAAGTCCCGCAGCCGAGCCGCACCAGCGGTGAAAAGTCCCGCAGCCAAGCCGCACCGGGCGGTGTTAAGTCCCGCAGCCGAGTTGCACCGGGCGGTGTTAAGCCCCGCAGCCGAGCTGCACCGGGCGGTGTTAAGCCCCGCAGCCGAGTTGCACCGGGCGGTGTTAAGCCCCGCAGCCGAGTTGCACCGGGCGGTGTTAAGCCCCGTAGCCGAGTTGCACCGGGCGGTGTTAAGCCCCGCAGCCGAGCTGCACCGGGCGGTGTTAAGTCCCGCAGCCGAGTTGCACCGGGCGGTGTTAAGTCCCGCAGCCGAGTTGCACCGGGCGGTGTTAAGCCCCGCAGCCGAGCTGCACCGGGCGGTGTTAAGCCCCGCAGCCGAGCTGCACCGGGCGGTGTTAAGCCCCGCAGCCGAGCTGCACCGGGCGATGTAAAGTCCAGTGGCCGAGCCGCACCGGGGGATGTTAGGCCCCGCAGCCGAGCCGCACCCCGCGCCGTGAGGAAGAGAAAAGTTCCCCACACCCACCCCCCACACACCACCACCCCCTCCCACACATACACAACCAAAAAAATATATATAAAAATCATCCCAACACCGACACTCAACAAAAAAAAGACGGACAGACTGCTAGTCAGCCGCTGCCATTAGGCGCCGCCACGTGAGTATAGTGAGTATCAACTTTTTTGGGGACAAACTATCATATGTAAATTCTGTAATTATTATTTTCTAAAGTTGAGAAAAGTACATATTTCTAATATTTAACGTGGATTTTTTATGTACTATGGTCACTTTGGTAGCTCCTGTCTTAACTGGATATGTGCATACAATGTTTTTGCTGACGCACATAAAATATGATCTATTTTCTAGTGATATTGATGTGGCTCAACAGTTTACCCTGAACCAGAGTAGAGTGGAAGAAATCACAATGAGAGAGGAAGTGGGCAACATCACTTTAATTCAGGATAATGACTTTGGTAAGAACTGAATTTATTTTACTACACCAGCACATTTTGTTAAAGCTTGGAGAAAACTCATTCATTTTTTTCATTAATCTAATAACTTAGGAATTTTGTCTTTGCTGCTGTTGTGTGGAAATTACTAAGTATTGTTTAATTGGTCAGGTAAAATCGTGTGTGACAGATAAGCAAAGCTGACAGCTCAATTGTTCACTATTCATCAATTGCTTCATTAATATACCACAAGGGCATTTGATTTTGATTCAAATCACTAGCCAACAGCAATTTTTTTTCCTGAATATTTTAAAGTTCAGAAAGCATAATTGCTGTTTTTAGAAATGGTTGTAGTTGTGGTAAGGACGCTGAAGCAAAAACCGTGGGCAGTACGTGGTGAAAAGGAATCTCCAGGGGGAAATCATTGAGCACCAGAGGGTATTTTGTCCCACTGTTCAATAAATGATAACCTAACCCTAAATAACATTCAGGCAGGGACTGAGAAATAGTGTAACTTTTGAATGTGGGTGTTATTTGGCTTTTTTACCTGAAAAAATAATTCCAAAGTTATCAATTTATTCTCTCCTCTTCCACTCTGTTAACAGGCTAAGATTTTAAGTAAGATTTTCCCCAATGTTTGAGAATGTTGCTTCTGGCATTCTGGTAAGATTATCATGTCAATAACAAAATTGAATGCTTTGGAGTGAAATGTTTTTCAGTGTTCAGCAAATCTGCCCATGTATGTTAAGTATTAATGTTTTGATCAACAACACTAATGAATATTGGATGTTAAATATAATGGACAATGATAAATATATAAATACTTTAAAGAACAAGTGCTCCTTCGGTTATGATGACCTGACTTAAAGAAACTCTACATAAATTCTCCCATATGTTTTTAAAGCTTTTTCTAAGATAGTAATAATAAAATGTTTTGTGATATTCGCATTCAGTATGTATGCCATTGGTTTAATTATGGGTGGTGTGAGCGTAAATATTCAATGGAAGGAATGTATGGAGAGCAATACAGTAATGGTTATTGTAGAAAACAGACAGCTCTCAGGAACAGAAACCTTGTGACCCCTGGACTTCTTTGATCTGGAACAGTGTATGGCACTATGCTAACTGGATGTTATTGCTCCACTGTTGTTATAACATTAAAAATTGCATAAAGGAATCTAAATTTGCCTTCAGAACATTTAAGAGAGCAATTTTGTTTTAATGTTATTTACAGGGTTTTACAATATATTTCTGATATGTAATTTTTACCTTAAATAAAGGTGATTTTGGAGTTGATGACCGGGAGATTATGCGAGAAGGAAGCACATTTGAAGAAGATATAATGGGAAGCGCAAGCGATTCCAATCTGTTGTTGGACCCAGTGCAGAACACCACAGCTCAGCATGCCGAGAAAAGCAATCATCTGGTATACGATGATCCCCTCAAAAATGATGGATTTGGAGATGGTATTGATGGTGGAATTCTTGGTATGCTTTACTTATCTTTCTTGCGGATTCTTGGAGAATTTAGAATATATTTAGAAGTTACAAAAATTCCTAGAAATTAAAATGTGAGTGGTATGAAAATGCTTTCAAGCTAAATATAAAACATTTTTGAACTTCATATAGCTTTCATTTGTGTACGATTCAACTGCATTAAACCCTCTAAAGTAGTGCAGCTTCAGTATTCAGCTATCTGCTATCCAAAGAATAATAGCAGAATCTTTACTTGCCATCAGAATTTTCACATACAAATCAATACAAATACATGTATTAGCTAGAAAATCAAACTGCACATTCATCCCTTGTTCTTTTTGTTTGAAAGATTTGCCCAATTTGTGAATATTTCAGATGGGTTGCCAGTGGCGGAGGCAGATACTATTACAACATTTAAAAGGCATTAGGATAAAAGAAAACAGAAAATGCTCCTCTGCGCTTCCCCATTAGTCCGAAGAAGTCAGCTGAACCCTTCTTTTCCCTAATTAGAGAGATACAAGCCTAATGCAGGCAAATTGGGTTAGTGTAGAGAGGCAACACAATGAGCATGGACGAGGTAGCATGCAAAGGCCTATTTCTGTGGTGTACCTTCCTATGATTCCATTAAGTAATGTTACACTGTGGATTATTCTTTCAGATATATACCTCATTTATCTTCCAAACTGTCATTGAATCACCTCCCATCCATAAAATAGTGTTTGTCAGATTAGAAATATTCACTGATTTTAAAAAATTCACATCTCCTCGTCCTTTTGCTAATCATCAAATCTTTCCTTTGATTAGTGACAACTATTTCTTCATGATTACTTAAAGCCGTCATAATTTTGTACAATATTCATCTCTCAACATAATTTCCATATTAGAAAACAACACAATTAAAGTTTGTGGTTTATTTCTAATAATTAATGTCTAATAATTAATATAACCAACCCTTCAATTTCCTTTCTGGGGGTTTCAAGGCAGAGATTTGCAAACTATTGTCAACATCTTCCCAAATGCCTTTTAAACTATCTTAACAACTTATCTTTCCACCTTAAAAGATATTAGAATGTGAATCTGCAAATTTTGCTCTTTTAGCTGAGATGAGTGCATGTTTTTTCATGCTTTATTCTGCTTACACTCTTAAATATTTTATTTGCCAGATGATAAGCTTTTAAGTCATAACGATGGTGGTATCTTTGATGATCCACCTGTGTTAACGGATGGAGGAGTATTGATGCCAGAAGAACCTGTTCGTAATGATGATGAGGATGATGTCATGTCCAGTAAGTATTTTGAAATGTTTAGTCTTTAATTCTTAGATCTGAACTGCTTTGTATCATGGCTCTTTGAGTGTTACATAATGGATATAAAAATAATTCTTCACAAATTTCTTTAAAAAACAGTGGGTGGACCTGGTAGTCCAGACTCCGATGACCGTGTTGAACCTATGCCAACAATGACTGATCAGACAACCTTAGTACCAAACGAAGAGGAAGCATTTGCATTGGAACCAATAGATATAACTGGTAAGCTTTTTTTTTCAGAGCAATAATTTGGGTCATATATCAAAATGAGGACTTTCCAATCACTTCTATAAAATGAACCAAAATTCATGAGCAATTGTGCTTGGAGCTTGCAGATCAAGTTCTTGAATTTTAATTAAAATCTCCAGTGTGCCAATTTGATTCCCAAAATTTTTGTGAAGTCTTAATCACCCCAAATCATCACCTTGCATTATTTACACGGTATTTCATGATCCCTTGATCAATAGCCTTTGTTTGGAGGCCTAATGAATGCTTCCATCAATTTTTGCTTTGCTGTTTTTCGTCTCCATCCAAACTGATTGGCACGATTTGCGTGAAATTAAAATGTGCAATGACATCATGCTTTTTTATCAGACCTACACTGTGTTGGTTTCCGTTTTGTCTCCATTTCCCCCATTACCAAAGTGTCCTCTAATATTCAGTTCCCATCCGCGGTCTCCTTGCATACTCTTTTTCTAAAGGCCGCAAGATAATATCCCTGGCTATTTACAAATATAGTGAACCCTTGTTATAACAGCTCGCGGTGCAAGGAGTGGTGTTCATTATTGCTGATTGTCCACTATAATCAAGCACCGTATTATCATTGTAGGGGGAAAAGACTGCATATGTTGGTTTGAATTGAAGGTAGACACAAAATGCTGGAGAAACTCAGCGGGTCAGGCAGCATCTCGGGAGAGAAGGAATGGGTGACTGAAGTCTGAAGAAGGGTCTTGACCCGAAAAGTCACCCATTCCTTCTCTCCCGAGATGCTGCCTGATCCGCTGAGTTACTCCAGCATTTTGTATCTACCTTATCATTGTATGTAGTCAAAACCAAAAAGTTGCAGATGATGGTTAACACACAAAAGGACACGGTGCTGGAGTATCTCAACAGATCAGGCAGCATCACTGAAGAACATGGAGAGATGATATTGGGACCCTCCTTCAGACTGTTTCAGTCTGCTGAGTTACTCCAGCACCCCGTAACGCTTCAACTTAAAATTAAGTATAGATGCCGCTGGTCTGCACCAGCGAGTGCTTGCCTATCAGCTATCCTACTGTGTAGGAAGGAACTCTACAGATGCTGGTTTACACCCAAGATAGACACAAAATGCTGGAGTAACTCTGCGAGTCCGGCAGCATCTCTCGAGAAAAGGAATAGATGACGTTCTTCAGACAGTCAGAAGAGAGAGAAATTAGAAATATGGAAGGGTACAAAGTGAATTTTTAGTGTGAAAAAGATAGATCCAAGCAGACAATGATCAAGGAAGTGTAGAATGGTTCACTTGGCTGAGGGGAACGTGACAACGAGGCATCCAAACAGTAAAAGCAATCGAGGACAGTGAAACTAGTCGGAGAACCAGGGTGGGCAAGGGGTAGAGAGAGAAGGAAAGCAAGGGTTACTTGAAGTTAGAAAAATTAATATTCATGTCGCTGCGTTGTAAACTGCCCAAGCGAAATATGAGGTGCTGTCCCACCAATCTGGGTTTGGCCTCACTCTTGACAGTGGAGGAGGCCCAGGGCAGAAAGGTCAGCATGGAAATGGGAGGGAGAGTTAAAGTGTTTAGCAACCAGGAGATCGCGTAGGCCCAGGCACACTGAGCGCAGGTGTTCAGCGAAACGATCGCCGAGCCTGCGCTGGTATACAGGAGTCCACACCTAGAAGAGCGGGTACACTAGATGAGGTTGGAGGAGGTGCAAGTGAACCTCTGCCTCACCTGAAAGGACTGTCGTGTTCCTTGGACGGAGTCGAGGGTGGATGTATAGGGATAGGTGTTGAATCTCCTGAGATTGCAGGGGAAAGTACCTGGGGAGAGGGTGGTTTGGGTGGGAAGGAATAACTAGGGAATTGCGGAGGGAACCATCTCTGTGGAAAGGGGTGGAGAAGGGAAGATGTGGCTAAAGGTGGGATCCCATTGAAGGTGGCAAAAATGTTGGAGGATTATGTGTTGTATGGGACGGTTGATGGGGTGAAAGGGGAAGACGAGGGGGACTCTGTCCCTGTTGTGACTGGCGGGAGGGGAAACAAGTGCGGAGCTATGGGATACCGAGGAGACCCTTGAGGCCCTTGTCTATGTTGGAAGAGGGGAACCCCTGTTCCCTAAAGAAGGAGGACATCTCAGATTTCCTGATATGGGACATCTTTTCTTGGGCGTAGATGCAGCGTAGACAGAATAATTGGGAGTAGGGGATAGACTCTTTCAAGGAGGCAGGGTGGGAAGAAGTATAGTCTAGATAGTTGTGGGAGTCAGTAGGTTCATAATAGATGTCCTTCGATAGTCTATCTCCTGTGATGGAGACAGCGGGATCAAGAAAAGGAAGGGTGATGTCGGAGATGGTCCAAGTGATTTTGAGTGCAGGATGGAAATTGATACCCTACTGCCAGGCTGATCCCGGGCACAGCCTCTGGCCGTCAGCTTCCTTCAAGCTGCCACCCATCTCCCCGTAGTCACCAACACCCTCCAAGGTGGAATATGTCGGCAATTCCAGGGGAGGGGGAGGCTGTGTGGACAAAGCGGTGGGAGGAGGAGGATATTGGAGGAGACGGCAGTGGAGTGGGGAAGCGGACAAAGCAACGGGCCAACAGGAAGAAGCAGCAGCCAGTGATAGTGGAGGGATCCCTACAGTGATCGCATGCGTCCCACTGGCAGCACGGACCCAGGAAAGCACTCTCCCCAGGGACTGTAATGTGCTCCACCACAACAGCCATGTTCGCCGGATCGCCCAATGGGCGAAAACGGGTTCACTGGTGCACCTTGCGAGTTGGTAGCGTCAGAAGCCGAACCCGGGGAGGCCATGAGAGCTAGGATGGCTCTCCTCGAGCCGAAACCCATTGGCACATCCATCTGCTCGAGCCGAAACCCATTGGCAGATCAGATCCATCTGCTAGAGCCGAAACCCATTGGCAGATCCATCTGCTAGAGCCGAAACCCATTCGCAGATCCATCTGCTCGAGCCGAAACCCATTATAAAGGGGTCTGTTAAAACGAGAGTTTACTGCACAAAGTGTCCAGGAGGCTTTCTCACTCTACCTTTTTTGCAGTTTAAAGTTCAGATTCCAACTTGAGCAGAGAATAAATTGATAACTTTGGAATAATTTCTTTCAGTTAAGGAAACAAAAGCCAAGAGGAAGAGGAAGCTGATTGTAGACAGTGTAAAAGAACTGGACAGCAAAACTATTCGGGCACAGCTAAGCGATTACTCTGACATTGTAACTACGTTGGATCTTGCACCACCCACTAAGAAACTTATGCTGTGGAAAGAGACTGGTGGTGTGGAGAAGCTGTTCTCACTTCCAGCTCAACCTCTCTGGAATAGCAGATTGTTGAAAGTAAATAATGGTTTAAATATCCATGTTCTGTTCATGCTCGTATATTTATTGGTCATTTTTAATGATTAAGAGTAAAGAGAACATTTTAAAGTTTAATATTTATGCAATTCCAATGTCAAATTCAACACCTGTTTCTACTATTAAAATATTTTTGGTATTAGCAAGCCAGAATATTTTAAGTAGTTTTATCTGTTATGTTTAATAATACAAATTACTGTGGTTGTTATAATTTGTTATACCTTCATAGATTAGCATCTTTGTCTATATTAAATGTTATTTATAATCCTCTAATGTCTACCCTCTGCAGCTGTTCACACGTTGCCTCACACCAATTGTCCCAGATGAACTGCGAAAAAAGAGAAAGGGAGGTGAAGCAGACAATTTGGAACAATTCCTGAAAGAGATTGAAAATCCAGAAGTCCCAAGGGAGGAGGAACATCCACAACTACAGCAGCATGATGTAATTGGTAAGAATTATTCTTGCTTTTTTTTTTTGCCATTCCTCATCTCTTTGCTCGTGTTGAGGCTCAATATGAAATTATTTTCATTTCTCACAAAAATCTGATCACTTCAATTGAACAAATTGCCCAAATTATCCATATCCCTCTTTGAATATTAGATTTTTAAAGGTAGTGTGCCAAAGTTGTTTAGTATTACATATGTAGTAGATATGTAGATGACATCTTAATTGTAATCACCTTCAAGAAATCCGACCACTAAACTGCGAAAGGATCTCCTTCAAATGGCTAATAATCTGAGGTCAATTTTAATTTTAAGTCTATGAGATAAATTTTAAATATGTGACAGCTTTTGTTAACTAATACATAATTTGGGACTGTGGATCAAAGCAGATTTATGAAGTTACTTGAACATCAGAGCATGCATAAGGAGATAAGTAGCCCATTCATATTCATGTGATATCCACATATTACTCAGTTTAGAGAATATTACAGATGTTGCCTTAAAGATTTATAGTCATTGTCTTTTTTAGAAAATATAAATTATTCCTGTGTTCCATTAGCAGAAAATATTTTTAAGAGCATTTGTATTTTTAGCGCAGATTCTTTGCAGTGCTGAGAGGAATTCTTAAAGCACAGGACAAGCATAACTTTAAGAGTGAAAGTACTGAATAAGTTTATTTTGATCTTGGTATCAGTGAGGTCAAGATCTCCACACTGGGATCAAGTTTGACTTTCTTTTCCTTATCTAGAATCATCCTTAATGGCTTCTTGGCCATTCCAAACAGGTTTTTTCCCCCTTTTCATTGCTGCTGTTACACCCCTCCCAACCCTTCCGAATTTGGCGGAAAGTTTCCACTTTCTTATTTCATTTCCGCCTTTCCGATTACGCCTCACATTTTTCCGCAAAACAGTCAGTAATTGCAATTTGTCAATTCGGCCGCTAGAGGTCACTAGGGGTTCTGCGAGAAATCCCCCCGCCCTGGAAGGCTCCCCGAAAATGTGGCATCTCGGCTGGGCAAGGCAGCCAATCTCTACCTCATCGGCACCTCCATGGCCGATCGGTGGGTTGAATTTGCAACCTGCGGCCGGGGCTCTGGAACTCCAGCCCAGCTGGAGCCAGCACATCTATCCCCACAGCCAACTTCCTCGGCCGGCTGGATAAACCAGCAAAGACTTGGAACCAAGAGTGCCAGAAAATCAGTGGTGGAACTGTAATGAGTAAATATTAAATTTAAGTGCAAGATTATATAACTATATTAATTAATTAAGACGGAGTTAAAATATAAAACACAGCAGAAAAGCCACTTACCACTTTTTTGGGCTGATTATCAATTAATGTGCAAATTTACTTCAAGTACTTCTGTACGCTTAGTCGAGTCGCATATATCAACTCTTTCTTCATAACTTAGTCATACATTTTATGACCATTGTTCTTTTATTCAATACCAAGAGAATTGGGATGTGTAAGGAAAAAGCAAAATAGAAAAAACAAAACAATACAAAATTTTCTTTGTGTTGCAAAAAGTATCTCTGTTCAATAACCTTTCTTTAAATAGCAGAATATACTCATGATAGGCTTGACATTGTACTTGTAGTCCAAGAACTACAGACTGTTGGAAATAATAGTTGTTTTTCACACATGAATGTAGCGCAATGCGTATGTGCATTTGGTGTGCATACTTTTTTTGTTGCATTACGCGCCATATTATGAATTTTGATGTACAATTCTGAATTTTGGACATCAAAATTATGAATTTGTAAAATCAAATGTTGGGAGGTCTGCTGTTATGTTTCGCACATTAATGTTTTGCGATTTTGCTTTATTTAGAATTATCTTTGCTGTTAATGCACATTGTAATGTAAAAAATACAACTAAAACTTGTAATTGAATTGTCTGGCAAAATACGCAGATTAAAATTGTCAGTGTTTTTGGAATCTAGGTGAACCCATCTTGGAAGAGCCCAGTCGCCTGCAAGAATCGATATTAGAGAGCAGTAGGACTGCACTAGATGAGTCAATCATGCCACCACCACAGAGAGTTTCCAAACGCAAATCAAAGGAAATGGAAACTGAGCCGCCATTACCTGTGAGTATAGTTTTTATTAGTAATAATTCTTGAAAACTGAACAAATGTCAAATAGAATCAAAAAGCAGCAAGTTATGTTGAAAAATAATATATACCCTGTGACTCAAAATACCAGCTACATTATAGTCATGAAGTGATATAGTGTGGAAACAGGCCCTTCGGCCCAACCTGCCCACACTGGCCAACATGCCCCAACTACACTAGTCCCACCTGCCGTGTTTGGTCCATATCCCTCCAAACCTGTCCTATACCATGTACCTGTCTAACTGTTTCTTAAATGTTGGGATAGTCCCTGCCTCAACTATCTCCTCTGGCAGCTTGTTCCATATACCCATCACCCTTAGTGTGAAAAAGTTACCCCTCAGGTTCCTATTAAATCGTTTCCCCTTCATAAACCTATGTCCTCAAGTCCTCGACTCACCTACTGTAGGCAAGCGACTCTGTGTATCTACCTGATCTATTCCGCTCTTGATCTTATACACTTCTATAAGATCACCTCTCATCCTCTTGTACTCCCAAGGAATAGAGTCCCAGCCTACTCAACCTCTCCCTGTAGCTCAGAACCTCTAGTCCTGGCAACATCCTTGTAAATCTCCTCTGTATCCTTTCCAGTTTGACAACATCTTTCCTATAACATGGTGCCCAGAACTGAACACAATACTCTAAATACTGCGCCTCACCAAGGTCTTGTACAACTTCTATACTCAACACTCTGACTTTCTTGATTAGTACATGTGTCAGAGGTTATGGGGAGAAAGCAGGGGAATGGGGTTAGGATGAAGAGATAAATCAGCCATGATTGAAAGGTGGAGTAGACTTGATGGGCCAAATGGCCGAATTATGCTCCTATTCTTTATGACATGATGAAGGCCAATGTGCCAAAATATGAATTTTCTTTTAAATTCATAGCTGCTTGAATATTATGTGCCCAATGAGAAAAGCAATGTCTTGCTGTTTTTCCCAAGTGCCAATGCAGTGATGGTAGTCACTGTTAGTTTCTTCTCCTGACAATGAAAATCTTTGAGGTGATCTGTCTTTTACAGTCCATCAGTGGGAGGATGCATCTTTTACAGTTCAGGTGTGATGCCCTTCTGTTTTGGCAACAGTTATTGCATCTTGGTAAAGAAACTTCATTCACATTCCTGTGGAGCCTAGTTTGAATGGAGATAATTTTTCTCGTTTCTAACTGAATTTGTGAACTTTATTGCAGCAAGAAGGGCAACAACAGCTACAGCAACAAAAGCAGGAACTGGAAATTCCACCTGTAGAGTGCCTCCCAGAGGAGCAAATGCATATCACGGACCTTGTCCCAGAACTTGCAGAACTGCAAGAGAAAAAGAAAGATGAAGAGGAAGAGGAGGTGGGTATACCTACTTGTTCGTTCACTCGGGTGGCTTTCTGAAACATGAAATTTGATACAAGGATTTATTTTTCTTTTCTCCCAAAATGTTATTAATGTTTAGATTCTTTGTATAATTTGGGACTGTTTTTAGGCAATATGTATTGAGACCACAGCTATTGGAGATGGTGTACGTTTTTTCAACACAATATTGTCACATACTTGATGTGAAACTGAGCAGATACTGGTCGGAAAAATATGTTTCATTGCCTCCACAATTTAAGGTTAACAGATTGAGCACACTAGTTATTTTGAGATTGTTGATCTTGCTTAGTGTAATTCATCCAGGCATCGTTGCAGAGGTAAGACATTTTGCCTGGGGTTTACATTAATCATTGTGCACGTTGGTGCCAAGTGAGAGTAGATTCCGTTCAACAGTGATACCTTTTTTCAGATACTGGAATTGGTTGCTTAAGCAAGATACTGGGGAACTCCCATGGATACTTGGCCCAGAAACACTTTGATAGCTTGAAGAAAAAATAATAAAAAGTGGGGGAAGGGGGGTCAAAGCTGTTCCATACTTGCCTTCACCTAAGCTTAACTAAAAATCAAATTCAGTGAAAAGCCCTTCAGTGTATGCAGGTATACTGATCGGCCATCTTAACGCACTAGGCAGTCATTTGCGTGCTTTCCAGTTTGCAGCAATCACTGCCTGCAATTGGTGGCAATGAATCGATGAATTCTAGTATTGATACTAGAAGGTTCTGTAAGCTTTTTAATGCTTTAGTTTTATATAGCTTTTTTTTTAAAAATACCACAAAGGTGGTTGTGGAATGGATTTGATCAACAAAGTAAGAATCATTTTATTTTGATTGACTTTTTAACTATGAATAATAAATACTATTCTATAAGGAATTCAGATACATGGCCTGAAGTGATTTGCAGACTTATCTGGTGCCAAATGTAGCAAATCCTATTAATGGAAGTTGTTGCTTAGTGAAAGCAAAAACGGTGACAATAATGGGAAATAGCTGCAAATGTTATCATCAGTATGGCCATATTTCTTTGAAACCTAATTACTGCCATATATCAACTCTCAATTCATATATTTGGAGAATTAGAATAATCTGTAGATTTAAGGTTTCAGAGAAATGTCTTTATTCATGCCTTTGGGATTGAGGTTGGTTTATTGATGTTTCCTCTTCCATACTTAAATATAATTACTAAATCATAAAACTATTTTGTTTTCAGGAAGAGGAAACAGTAGGAGGTGATCAGGATCAGGAAGAAAGGCGGTGGAATAAGAGAACTCAACAAATGCTTCATGGTCTACAGGTAAGTCATTTAAATAATTTAGAAATAATTAACATTCTGAAGAGATTTGTGCAGCGAAATTGTATAAAATGGTCCAAATATTTTGTCGCCAACAAAGACTTTTCAGATAACAAGACTTGGCAACAAGCATTAGGAAGGATATGAGGCTTTTGTGTGATTTTGAAGTACAGTCTGACTTAATCCCACTCTACACATTCCCCATTTTACTTCTGCATTAGTTTCTTTAATTTTCTTTAAGTTTCAATTGATCCATATCCATTATTCAGTCACCCAGTGCATTCCACATTTTTAAAAGATTTTTCTAAGTCAGTTATTAGAAATAATTCCTTTTTATTTAAACACTTCATGATTTGGAAATAAATGTTCTTGCTGCTTAGTGCTCTCTTAGTGCTGCAAAAGTAACAGTCTGGGAGTTCCCTATTCTATCCATAACAAAATCCATCCCTGGATAAATTCTAACAAATTTATGGTTTCTCTTAAATCTTCATTTCTGTCCTCATTTGATGCCCAGAGCTAAACACAGCACTCTGCCTGGGGCCAAAACATGATTTTATGTAAAATCAGTATTTAAATCTACCAGCTCTTCCAGTTTTTCAAAATGATAACATTTAGATTCTATTGTTTCTCTTCATTCTTCTTATTGCAATGTGTGGCCTCATATTTTTCTGCTTGGAATTTCACTTGTTTTATGTCCAGCTGCTTCACTGATCTGCAATGTTGTAGGATATTTCTTGCTGATACCAATGCTCATCTCGCTTTCTATGCCATCTAAATTTTGAACTCATGCTCTAAAACTCCAAATGATCCATCAAGAACATGGCCCTGCGCTGAGCCCCATAAAGTGGGGGGTTTTTGTGGACTTGTGGCCACATGATTTTAAGTTTATTAAGATCAGTGACATTTAAAAGAGAATCCCTTTTTAATATGGTGGACCAAGTAAAATGAACGTAAGGTACGACTGCAACCGTTTTGTTAAAGTGAAGGATTTTTTTCATAAATTATGCTCGTGATACAAAACAAAATCCTTGTTGTGATTCTATCCTAATTGTAACGGCAGTTTCTATACCTTCTCAAAGTCCAACTTCGATAGCCTTTACTGCTCGGGGATGGGGTGATGGTATAGCTTACGCACTCACCGCACTCTGAGATAACAAAAACGAATCTTCCAAATGCTGTTTCTTGAATAATTGGTCTTTATTAAAGTAGCACAAATCAAAAGAATAATTCATAACTTTTCGTTCTTACCAACTGTTTCTTCAAACAATACAGTTGAGATCGTGTAGTCGTTACCATGTGGTTGTGGTAAAAAACTGTATTCTCTCCAACCTCTGACACTAAACTGACCCCCAATCTCTGTGGCTACGCTAGCCTCCTCAGATGTAGTCACTCCCCATTACGTATCAAATCACACCCACAAGCATGCAAAAAAAACAGACACTAGAAATGTTAAACATGACCGTAATATAATGACAGTAACTAATTTAAGCGTAAATGGCTCCTACACTAATGAAAGTTATAACAGGAAGACTAAGATTGGATACGGGTTTTTTTTAACAAACAATACACAGATAGATCTGCTATAAGCAATAGTTGTGTTCCTAAAAAGGGTATGGAAACTCGCATTATAGCAGAACTACGTGAAACACACAGCCTTTCTTATTTTCAGCCTGCAGTAATAAAAATAAACCTTTTGTTTGAAAATCCTGCAGAGGAAAAAAAACCTGTTATAACCTGTTAAAACTCCTTAGCCTTCAATCCCCTTTACCCTATTTTTGCAATTTTACACGATGTTTCTTAGAAACACATCTATCATGTTACATCAGAACTACTTGTACATCTGCAAAGTCGCAAGCTTTGTTGGCCCTTCAGCACCAAATGTAAAGTTAAATTGCTACTTTCATCCTTCAAATTTTAAATCTGAACCTGGTTTGCTGTCCACAATTTTAAAATCTGGGTATAAGTTTTCAGTTTAAATGTAAAAGTTTTTCTAGGAGCTTTATCATTTTCTGTTTTAAATGAAATCTTATGAATTACGACAACTCGCTCAATTCCTGATACACACTGAACTGTGTGTGGACAACCTTGAGATTTCACAGACTGAAAGTTCTGAAGTGGTGTTTTCAGTTTGCTGCCATTCTTCTGCTTGACAACATCTTTCCTATAACACAGGTGTCCAGGACTGAACATAATACTCTAAATGCGGCCCACCAATGTCTTATACATCTGCAACATGATCTCCCAACGTCTATACTCAATACTCTGGCTGGTGAAGGCCAATATGCCAAATGTCTTTTTGACCACCCCATCTACCTGCGACTCCACTTTCAAGGAACCATGCACTCCTAGATCCTTCTGCTCTACAATACTACCCAGATCCCCACCATTCACTAACGTCTATTACAAACCCAGTGACTCCCACAACCATCTCGACTACACTTCTTCCAACCCTGCTTCTGGCAAAGACTCTATCCCCTACTCCCAATTCCTCCGTCTATGCCGCATCTATGCCCATGAGGAGGTGTTCCATACTAGAACATCTGAGATGTCCTCATTCTTTAGGAAACGGGAGTTCCCCTCTCCCATCATAGATGAAGCCCTCACTCATGTCTCCTCGGTACCCCACAGCACCGCCCTTGCTCCCCCTCCCCCTAGTCGCAACAGAGACAGGATGCCCCTGGTCCTTGCCTTCCACCCTATCAGCCGTCGCATATTACACCGAGTCCTCCGAAATTTCCGCCACCTCCAACGGGATCACACGACTAGCCACATTTTCCCATCTCCACCTCTTTCCGCCTTCCGCAGAGACCGTTCCCTCCCCAGGTACCTTCCCCTGCAACCGCAGAAGATGCAACACCTGTCCCTATACCTCCTCCCTTGACTCTGTCCAGGAACCCTGACAGTCCTTTCAGGTTAGGAAGAGGTTCACTTGCACCTCCTCCAAACACTTCTACTGTATCCATTGTTCAAGGTGTGGACTATTATACATCGGCGAGACCAAACACAAACTGGGCAATTGTTTCGCGGAACACCTTCACTCAGCCCGCGTGAACCAACCTGATCTCCAGGTTGCTGGACGCTTTGATTCTCCTTCCCATTCCTACGCAGACCTTTCTGTCCTTGGTCTCCTCCATTGTATTGATTTCTCTCACTTCAGGTAGCCCTGGCATTCCTTCTCGATCCCTCCCCCACCCAAGTCGCACTAGCTTCTTATTTTCACCGTACAAACAGCCTGTTTCCTTTATCATCGTTACCTTTTTGCATATCTTTCATTTATTGTTCTTTATCTCTCCACATCACCATCTATATCTCTCGTTTCCCTTATCCCTAACCAGTCTGAAGAAGGGTCTCGACCCGAAATGTCACCCATTTCTTCTCTCCAGAGATGCTGCCTGTCCCACTGAGTTACTCCAGCTTTTTGTGTCTATCTTTGGTTTAAACTAACATCTAGCTGAGGGAACTAACTACCTGAAGTGAGATGAGGAAAAACTTTTTCAGTCAGAGTTGTGAATCTGTGGAATTCTCTGCCTCAGAAGGCAGTGGAGGCCAATTCTCTGAATGCATTCAAGAGAGAGCTGGATAGAGCTCTTAAGGATAGCGGAGTCAGGGGGTATGGGGAGAAGGCAGGAACGGGGTACTGATTGAGAATGATCAGCCATGATCACATTGAATGGCGGTGCTGGCTCGAAGGGCCGAATGGCCTCCTCCTGCACCTATTGTCTATTGTCTTTTTATCTGCAGTTCCTTCTTACACACTGTGTACGTACTGCCCATGTTAGACTTCCCAAAATGCAACACCTCACATTTCTCTATTAAATTCCATCAACCATTCCTCATCCCACCTGGCCAATTGATCAAGATCCTGCTTTTCACAACCATCTTCACAATCTGCAAAGCCACCCAGTATCCTCAGTAATTTTGCTAATCTTGCCCTGTATGTTCTCACCCAAATCGTTGATATCGATGTCAAACCCTGAGGCACACCACTAGTTACAAGCCTCCAATCCCCAGAAGCAACCTTCCACCATCACCCTCTTCCATGAAGCCTATTTGCTATCCATTCAGCTATCTCTCCTTGGATCCCATGCGATCTAATCTTCCAGAGCAACCTACCATGCGGAACCTTGTCGAAAGCCTTACTGAAGTCCATATATACAACATCTACAGCTCTCCCTCATCAAGCTTTTTGGTCACGTCTTCAAAAAACTCTGACCTCCCACGTACAAAACCATGCTGACTATCCCTAATCAGCTCTTGTCCGTGTAAATGCCTATTCAGTATATCCTATCCCTCAGAACACTCTAGTGACTTTCAAACTACAGATGTTAAGCTCACTGGCCTTCCCTCCTGTATTTAAGGACGACTCGTAAATTTCAACCAGGGCTCCCGCAATTTCCTCTCTGGTTTCCCACAATGTCCTCGGATATATCTGAACAGTTCCTGGAGATTTGTCTACCTTCATACACGACAGTACCTTCAGCACCTCTTCGGCCATAACACTGACCGCTCTCAAGACTTATTGCCATTCAAGCTTGGGACTATTATTTTTCCTTTCTGGTCATTAAGTCAAATCCTTAGTTTGTAATCAGGTGGCCGTACCTTCGTCACAGACAGCAAATGATCAAGTTGTCAATTCATGGTCAAAGGGAATGGGGAATAAATAAAGGCCTTGCCAGCATTTCTCACGCTACATGAATAATGAGTAAAAATAAAAATCCCTTTTATCCTTTAAAATGGCTTCAAGCTCAGGTTTTCAGGCAAACTTTTTCTTGTCCCTTGTTAAATGGATAACTCTTGTGTAGTTGTTTGTTGATAAATATCCATAGATTGATTTTGCAGTATGCCTTCAATATTTTCATCTTTTGCAGAGAGTTTTGGCTAAAACGGGAGCTGAATCTATTAGCCTGGCAGATCTATGTCGGAAAAATAACCGAAAACAAGCAGCTGCAAAATTCTACAGTTTCTTGGTACTGAAGAAGCAACAGGCAATTGAACTTGCGCAGACTGAACCTTACAGTGACATTGTAGCAACACCAGGACCCAGATTCAATATTGTCTGATTGATCTTAAAGGGCTAGTGTTTATTCACTAGATATGTATTGCCCCAAATGGGGAATCGAGACCATTGCAACTCTGAAATGATGGTTTTAATGTATATTGACTATTGAAAGATTATTTTGATCAGAGAACTCAATTTTTTGGGATAGGTGTGTTATTCCAGTGTTTATGGCAAATATAAATAATTCTCACCCCTTGTCAGGTTTTATACTGAAAAATCATGATTGGAGAAATACCTAATATTTCAGATTATGAATACATTTAGTATGTTTCTGTGCAGACATAATTATGGGTTTGTTGATTGCATTTTTTGAAAATGTCACTTGTGTGCCACAAGTGCTGGTAGATTATCTCAATAAGATGCCATTTCATTAAATTAAAATTGCATCTCAGTACGATTAAGAGTTGGGAATGAATACTTGCACTTAATTTAACTTTTACAATTATGCGCTGGGTCGTCTGCGTTGAGATTTTTAGAACACATCTACCAGTATGCCCATTCTGCACTGGAATTTCAAACTATTTGTTAAAATGCAACCAAGGATAAGAAATATTCAATTAATTCTAAAGTTATGCTCATAATTTTAGTATGCTCTAACTGTCTGGAGTGTTACAAACCTGTTATCATTTTAAACATAATGTGCCTGTAAGCTTAAATTCCCTTTTTTGTATAAAATGTGTAGATAATTTTTAATGAATGTTTAATTATGAAAAAGTTGACAGCTTTCATTTTAAGCAGCATTTTGCTGATGCTACTGAGTCTCTAGTTCGTTGCTTAATTAGGTCATTGCTAAATGTTGCTGAACTGTGATAGTTCTTGCTGTTATGTATAACTTTTCTAATAAAATACGTGTATCGGTTTTGATAGTTTTGTGGAACAATTTAATCTGAATTTTGTTTTGGAATCATGTATATGTCTGTCCCAATATTTTCTCTTCCCCTCGCCATGCCCCTAACAAAGTCTATTCTGCCCTTGTTACCAAAAAAACCCCAATATTCTTGGGTCATTCTTGAATGGAAAGATAACAGCTGGCTACCTTTCTCAGAACTTCATCAATTGTAACACCTCTTCGACTTGTATGATATTGAGATGAAAATTACCCATTTAGATGCTTTACCTGTTTTCATTGCTTTGGTTAGTAAAGAATGGAGAAAAATTAGAATGTATCATGAAGGGGCAGGATCAAATGCTTAGGCATCACCAAAGATAATGAGCAGGAAAAACAATCTGCAGATGCTGGTTTAAATTGAAGGTAGACACAAAATGCTGGAGTAGCTCAGCGGGTCAGGCAGCATCTCCCGTATTTTGCCACTTTGTGAAGAGCAATCTCATATCTGGAGCAGGGTTATAAGTTGATTAGATGCAGTTGTAAGAAAAATGGGCATTCACCTGAGAGATCTCAATAATTTCATGATTTTTATAGAGAAAAATGTTGCCGATGGTGCTGCAGTTTGCAATCCCAGAGTGCAAATACCTGACAGAAGGGTGCAGAAAATAAGTTGGGAAGCCAGTAGTTTAATCAAGTCAAGAGAGCAGAGATGCACACCAAGGAAAAAAAATAGTTTAGGCTTAGTGAAAACATTGAAAGTAGATAGGGGAGAATTTGCAGGGGCAAATTAATGCCTCCTGTAGTTTGTGTTGCTCTGCAATCTCCTTTGGTGTCCATGCTTTTCGCATCAACCCCACCCCTCCATGATGCATGTTACTTTTAAAACAGGTGTTTCTAGGGTGCTGTGCAGTTTTATGTTTCTGATTATTCCACTCCCTCCAAATTGTCATGCAATTTGCCCATTATTGAGCATGGAAAAGCAGAAGTTTGCTCGACTATCAGAAGCCAGTTACTAGTGGATTTGGATCCCGCTGCTGTCTATTCTCTAACCCCCGATGCTTTCCACTCCCTTTCATTTAATTTAAATTGGACCAAATTGTACTCCAGATTCCTCTGTCTTCATTGTACTTGCTTTGATAACAAGACTTCATTCACATAGCTGCCTCTAAGATGTACAGCTCTTGCCCCACCCCTCACCTCTTTATCCTGGATATATTCCTACTCCGAGTCCAGGTGAACAGTCCCAATCGATAATGTTCACTATCCACTCCCTTCCATGTGTGCGACAACGCCTGCTGACTTCCTCCAGCAGTTCGTTGCTCTGGATTTCCGCATCTACGTCTCGTGTCTTCCACTAAAATGTCTTCCATAATTGTTACTTTCTCTCTACCATAATTGATAGTCAGAGACAGCGTCCCACATACTTCTGACTCTGCCCTTGCCAAGTCTCCTGGACAGAAATCTTGTCCTCAATTTTCACTGTCCTTTGCAATTTCTGCTACCTCCAGTGTGATTCCACCACCAGACTCTCCTTTTTAATGTTTTGAAGGGATTGTCACCGTTGTGATTCCCTTTTGTGATCTGTCTTCACCAATCATTTCCTTTCTCAAAGCACTTCCCTATCCAACCGCAGGAAATGTAAGTGTTATTTAGTTTCCAAAGACGTACAGGTTTGTAGGTTAATTGGCTGGGCAAATGTAAAAGTTGTCCCTAGTGTGTGTAGGATAGTGTTAGTGTGTGGGGATCGCTGGGCGGCACGGACCCGGTGGGCCGAAGGGCCTGTTTCTGCGCTGTATCTGTAAATCTAAATCCTTGCTAGGTGCCATCCAGGGATTTAAACTGAAGCAGTGATTCACTTGTATTTCCAACCTAGTACACTGTATTTAATGCTCAGAATATAATCTCTACAGTAAAGAAACCAAATACAGATTGGACTGTTTTACAGGCCACCTGTGTTCAATCTACAGAGACTTCCCTCCACTTTGCCTACCATTTTAATTCTCCATCACACTCCCTATCTCTGAGGAATGCTACACTATTATAACAAAGCCCAATGTAAGTTTGAAGAACCAACCTTGTTTGCATGTGGCATGTTCAGCTATACATTAAGGTAATTTACTTTCTCAGTATCTATTTATCATTCTAATATAATGTGTCCGTTTGTCCTCTATTAGTATGACATAACTTTCTGGACATTTAGTACAGCTCTGATTTTTCTAGCTTTCACCTGCTTTGTTCTTGGTCTTTCTCTCTGTCCTCATTAATGGATCAATGAGATGAGTTCATTTTCAGTCTATTCCCCCATGGCAACCCTGACCTTGCTTTATCAAAGATACTCCCTTTGTCCTATCCTTTCTTGACATTCTCTGCAACTTAACTAACCTCACTTTATCAGTTCTTCAACCTGATGCAGTAACGTTTATTTTTTCTGCATGTATCACCACAATCCAAAGATCACCACCCTTGAGGTCCTGTTTTAGTTCAAACTAGACCACGTGGACCTCTCCTGCATTGGTGCAGCACCCTCTCCTGCCCCCTCCACCCCTCCCCTTTCCCACCTCCCCGCCCCCTCACTCCATGCCCCTCAACCCCCTTATCCCTCCACTTCCCTCCCTCCCTAGGAGATGGATTTAAACTTTAATATGTGAATAACTTAAAAAATATAACACCGATTTCAATGAAAGTTCTTCCATTACCACCAAAGGGACAACGGTGAGTAAGGTGGGCATAAAGTTGTCACGCTATCGTGTACCGTTTTGGCTGTAGTTCAGGAGCAAACACACAAACAAACGAGAGTTTTAATATATAGATCGTTTCCTCCTCCAAGGATCTTAGATGTCTTGGAGTGGCTGCAGAACATTCTCAACAGCCAGAGTCGTTATGCACATTGGCACAAATGACAGGTCGGAAAAGGGATGTGGTCTCTCCGAGTGAATATAGGGAGTTAGGCAAAAGGTTAAAATGCAGGACCTCAAGGGTGGTGATCTTTGGATTGTTACTAGTGCCACATGCTGGTGAGGATAGCCATAGGAGGATAGGACAGATGGAATGCGTGGCTGAGGAACTGGTGCAGGGGACAGGAATTCAGATTTGTGAACCATTGGGATCTCTTCTGGGGCAAGGGAGACAGGATGCACCGGTACTGGAGAGGCACCAACATCCTTGCAGGGAGGTTTGCTAGTGCTACTCGGGAGGGTTTAAACTAGAATAGCAGGTCAGCAAATGGAAGGGCTGATGAGAAAGTGGAGGTGATGACTAGTAAGTCTCAGGAAGGACGGGCAGGGAGTGGTTCATGAATATGGGGATAATGAAGGCTGATGTATGTTGTGGGTAAAGATGACGAGTTCAGTGCTGGAATTGTGACCTGGCCATTACGGAAACTTGGTGCAAGAAGGACACAACTGGCAGTTCAATGTGCCTGGGTTTTGATGTTTCAGACGAGATGGAGAAAGGGGTTAAAAGAGGTGGAGAAGTTGCTTTGTTAATCAGGGAGAATGCCACTGTGGTAACCAGAGAGGACATACTGGAGAGTATATCTACTGAGGCTTCATGTGTTGAGCTCAAAAATAAGAAAGGAAGGAGAAATTACTCTAATGAGATTATATTATAGGCCACCCAATAGCCAGTGGGAGACAGAGAATCACAAATGTAGACAGATTGCAGAATTATGCAAGAACCATCTTTAGGGCGGTGCGGTGGCACAGCAGTAGAGTTGCAGCCTTACAGCATATGCAGAGCTGGAGACCCGGGTTCCATCCCGACTACAGGTGCTGTCTGTACGGAGTTTGTACGTTCTCCGCATGATTGCGTGGGTTTTCTCCGAGATCTTCGGTTTCCTGCCACACTCCAAAGACGTACAGGTTTGTAGGTTAATTGGCTTGCTAAATGTAAAAATTGTCCCTAGTGGGTGTAGGATAGTGTTAATGTGCGGGGATCGCTGGTCAGCGCGGACCCGGTGGGCCGAAGGGCCTGTTTCCACGCTGTATCTCTAAACTAAACCAAACCAGAGGCTTGTGGCAGTGAGTGACTTTAACTTCCCCCAATATTGACTGGGACTTACTTAGGCCAAGAGGATTAGATGGGGCATAATTTGTTAGCTGCATCCAAGAAGGTTTCCTTAAACAGTATGTAGAAAGTCTAACGAGGAGGGACGTTATATTGGCAAATGAGCCTTGCCAGGCAACTAGTATTGCGGTGGAAGAAGAATTTGGGGATAGTGATCTTTTAAGATAGGGACAGGTCTGGATGGTGTGGGAAGGTACTTAATTGGGGCAAGGTGGGTTACCATGAGTATTGTTAAAAAAAAACAACCATTTCAGCTAAAATTGAGTAATCAGCCAAATTAGCAGCACAACATTCCAAACCCTTTGAAAACCAGATTTTCCCAAGACAAGTGGGAGATGTTTTTGCACCTGTTCTCACACAATACCTGGGAATGTCTGCCTGTTCCCACACAATACCTGGGAATGTCAGCCTCCAATGCACTTCAGGAGCCCAAGTGCTGAACTGCTGAGGTTGTGCAGATTAATTTTGTTCTTAATATTGAAGACCGACAACATTGAGAAAATGGAGACACCAGGAAATGCAGGAATCTTGAGCAAAACACAAAAGAGCTGGAGGAACTCAGTGAGATAGGTAGCATCTATGGAAAGAATTGACAGGCATGTGTTGGGTCAGGACCCTTCCACAGACTGACAAAAACTAGTATTAAATAAAAGTGAGTTGACCCGCACTTCTATTTGTTTTTAAAACAAAGTAGACCATTAAATCATGGCTATGTGATTTCTTCTAGCTACTGTCATCTTTTTCAACGTGCATCCCTTGGTGGACTACAATTCATTGTTCCCATGCAGGAACAATTCATCCAGATTAGGTGTCCGAGTGGCAGGTGAAGACTGCAGGCTAACAATTCATCAAAATGATTGGATATAATGATTTGCACTCGGTTAACACCAATTATGACAAGTGGTGCCCCCCAAAACCAGTATTTTCAAACTAGATGTGAATGTCACTTCAAGTAAATAACTCAAACATAGAACATAGAACAACTCAGCACAGGAACGAGTCCTTCGGCCTACAAAGTTTGTGCTGAATATGATGCTTAGTTAAACTGCTCTCATCGGCCTGCACATGATCCATATCCCTCTACTCCCTACTCTTCCGTGTGCCTATCTAAAGGCCTCTATGGCATCTGCCTCCTCCACCACTCCTGGCAATGTGTTCCAGGCCCTCACCACACTCTAGGGGTGCCAACTATCTCACTCCCAAATACGGGACAAGGTGACGTCACTGCCCTGCGCCCCACATGACCTCACCCACCCAGCGGCAACGTGCTCCCGCTCCACCAATGGCGGCCACTCGGTCCGGGAGGTGGGTTGCTTCGCAACCTCCGTTAGGCGGCGCCCGGGCCTCCGGACCTAGACTCTGGAGCTAAAATGTCGGAAACCTAGACTGTCGGGACCTAAACTGTCGGGGCCTATATCGTCTGGGCCTACAGTGTTCGGGCCTACAGTGTCCGGGCCTAGAGCGCTCCCCGGGCCTAATATGGGACAAGGGCGGTCCCGTACGGGACAAACCAATTTAGCCCAAAATACGGGATGTCCTGGCTAATACGGGACAGTTGGCAACCCTACCACACTCTGTGTAAAAAAGTTAACCTGCACATCTCCATTGAACTTCTCACCTTGCAGCTATGCTGCCCATTGTTGGACTCTTTCACCCTGGGAAAATGTTCTGATCGTCTACCCTATCCATGCCTCTCATAAATTTATATACTTCTATCAAGTCTCCCCGCAACCTCCAACTTTCCAAAAAAAAACAATTCAAGCCTATCCAACCTCTCCCTGTAGCTGAAATCCTCTAATCCAAGCAAGATTCTGGGAACCTCCACTATGCCTTGTCCTAAGCTTCCACATCGTTTCTGTAATGGGGCGACCAGAACCGCATGCAATACTTCAAATGGGGCCTAACCAGAGTCCTAAAGTGCATCATGACTTCTTGGCTCTTATATTCAATGCCCCCAGCAATGAAGGCAAGCATGTGCTGCCACCTTTATCAACATGGACTTCAAGGTCCCTCTGCACATCAATGCTGATAAGGGAGTAAATCTCTCTGGAGAAAAGGAAAAGGAGACGTTCAAGACCCTTCTTCAGACTCGACCCGAGATGTCACCTATTCCTTTTTTCCAGAGATGCTACCATCCCGCTGAGTTACTCCAGCAATTTGTGTCCATCTTCAGTGTAAACCAGCATCTGCAGTTCCTGCCAACACAATGCTGCTAAGGGTCTTGCCATTAACTTTATACTCTCTCCCATACATTCAACCTCCCAAAGTGAAACACCTTGCATTTGCTCGGGTTAAACACAATCTGCCCACTTCTGCAGCTGACCTATATCCCGCTGAATCTTCTGACCGCTTTCCTCATTGTCTGCAACTCTAAGTTTGGTGTTGTCAGTAGTGTTGCCAACTATCTCACTCCCAAATGAGGGACAAGGTGACGTCACCACCCCGCGCCCCACGTGACCTCACCCAGCCAGCGGCCACGTGCTCCCGCTCCACCAATGGTGGCCTCCCGGGCCGGGAGACGGGTTGCTATGCAACCTCGGTTAGGCGGCGCCTGGACCTCCGGACCTACACTGTCCGGACCTACAGCGTCCGAGCCTACAGCGTCCGGGCCTACAGCGCCCCCCGGGCCTAATACGGGACAAGGGCGGTCCCGTACGGGACAAACCAATTTAGCCTAAAATGCGGATGTCCCGACTAATACAGGGTAGTTGGCAACCCTAGTTGTCAGCAAACTTACTCATCAACCCATCTACATTTAGATCTAGGGCATTTATATATATCACAAACAGCAGAGGATCCCTGCGATACCCCACTGGTCACAAACCTCCAGCCAGAATATCTTTTTTTTCAGCTTCAGTTTAGTTTATTGTCACGTGTACCGAGGTACAGTGAAAAGCTTTTGTTGCGTGCTATCCAGTCAGCAGAAAGACAATACATGATTACAATCGAGCCATTTACTGTGTATAGATACATGATAAGGGAATAACGTTTAGTGCAAGGTAAAGCCAGCAATGTCCAAACAAGGATAGTCTGAGGGTCACACATGAGGTAGATAGTAGTTCAGCACTGCTCTCTGGTTGTGGTAGGATGATTCAGTTGCTTGTTAACAGCTGGGAAGAAACTGTTCCTGCTGTCTTTCACCCCAATCCTCTGTCTTCTATGAATAAGCCAGTTCTGAATCTATACGACTTAGGTTATCATGAATCCTGAACATCTTAATCTTCTGGATCAGCTGACCATGGGTGATCTGATCAGAAGCCTTACTAAAGTCCATGTACACAATATCCACCAGCATACCTTCATCAATCCCCTTTGTAACTTTCTCAAAAAACTCAAATCAAGTAGTGAGACACGACCTATTAAGGGGTTGGACACGTTATTAAGGAGTTGGACACGTTAGAGGCAGGAAACATGTTCCCAATGTTGGGGGAGTCCAGAACCAGGGGCCACAGTTTAAGAATAAGGGGTAGGCCATTTAGAACTGAGATGAGGAAAAACTTTTTCAGTCAGAGAGTTGTGAATCTGTGGAATTCTCTGCCTCAGAAGGCAGTGGAGGCCAATTCTCTGAATGCATTCAAGAGAGAGCTAGATAAAGCTCTTAAGGATAACGGAGTCAGGGGGTATGGGGAGAAGGCAGGAACGGGGTACTGACTGAGAATGATCAGCCATGATCGCATTGAATGGTGGTGCTGGCTCGAAGGGCCAAATGGCCTCCTCCTGTACCTATTGTCTATTGTCTATTGTCAAACCCGTGCTGGCTATTGCTAATTAGCCCCTTCTCGTACGATGGGAGTAAATCATATCTCAAATAAATCTCTCCCAATGATTTCCCTACTACTGAGGTGAGGCTCACTGGCCAATAATTCCCTGGATTCCCTCTACTTCCTTTCTTAAACAAAGGAACAAGATTGGCCATCCTCCTGCCTTCCAGGACCTTGCATGTTTCTAGAGAAGCAACCAAGATCCCCGTTAAGGCCCTGCAATTTTCTTGCCTTCCTCAACAACCTAGACCCCATCAGGCCCTGCGGACTTATCCACCTTACTGTGCTTCAAGAGCCTCAGCACCACCTCCTTCTCGATCTCAAACTGTTCTAACATATTTGTATGGTGCACACTGATCTCGTTGTCCTCCAAGTCCTTCTCCATGATGTATTTGTTTGTTTGTGTTGTCTGCAGTAATCCCACAAAGATCACGTTCATGAGAGAGGTGCTCCTGAACATTAGACATACGGTACCTTCAAACATCGTTCTGGATTTCTCTCACTCGCTGGGTTATTTGGACATCCTCGTCGGCGGGGCTGTTGCTGCGTTCAAGGTCTTGAAACAGAGGAGGACCCGTGGGAAGCGGTCTGGAGCACTCACCCGACTCCGCCCCTGAGTATATTCCTCGCAAATCTACGTTCCCTCAACGACAAAGTGGACGAACTGCAACTCCTGTGCCACACTAACAAGGACTTCTGTCGAGCTGCTGCAATGTGCTTCACCGAGACCTGGCTGTGTGAGTCGACCCCGGACAGCGCGCTGCAACTGGCTTTCAACTACACAGAGCGGCCCACCACGCAGAGGCAGCGGGGAAATCAAGAGGAGGTGGAATATGCTTCTGCACTAACCAGGACTGGTGCAGCCACATCACGGTACAGTGTAACTTCTGTTCCCCCAATCTAGAATCGTTCTTTTTCAACTGCAAACCCTTTTACTCTCCAAGGGAATTTACCTCTTTTATTCTCGCTGGAGTTTACATCTCCCCCCCCCCCAAGCCTGCGTACGTGAAGCGCAAACGCAACTCGCTGACCAGGTATTGAGGGTAGAGAGTGACTTCCCGGGCTCCATGGTCATTGTTTTGGGGAACTTTAACAAGGCCAACCTCAGTCGTGAGGTCCCAAAGTACAGACTTCATGTTACCTGCCCCACCAGAGGGGAGAGGACACTTGATCACTGCGACTCTTCAATCAAGAACGCATATCGCTCTGTTCCTCGGGCGGTTCTGGGTCTCTCCGATCATTGTTTAGTTCACCTTATCCCGACCTACAGGCAGAAACTAAAATCTGCTAAACCTGTGGTCAGAACAACGAATAGGTGGATGAGCGAGGGTATTGTAAAACTTTGACTGCACTGATTGGAATGTGTTCAGGGAAGCAACCACAAGCCTCGATGAGTACACAGACACTGTGACATCCTATGTCAGCTTTTGCGAGGACAGTTGCATTCCCACGAAGACACGGATCTGGTTCAACAACAACAAGCCCTGGTTCACAGCAGAATGCAGACAGCTCCGCCAGTCAAAAGATGAGGCCTACAGGAGTGGGGATACAGACCTCTACAGACAGGCCAAGTACAAGCTGAGAAGAGGAATCAGAGCTGCCAAGGAAAGGTATTCTGAGAAGCTGAAGAGCAGGTTCTCAGCTAATGAAGCTTCTTCAGTTTGGAAGGGCTTGCAAGAAATCACCAGGTACAAGAGGAAAACCCCCCGCTCCTTGGACAATCGTCAGCTGACCAACGACCTGAACGAGTTTTACTGCAGGTTCGATAGACAGAAACATAACCCTGGTACTCTTCTCTTCCCTTCCCCCCCCCCCCCCCCCCCCCCCCCCCCAAGGTGACCTCATCACCCCCACGTGACCTCACCCAGCCAGCGCCGGAGCCGGGACCGGAAGCATCTCTGAGCCGGTACGGAGTGCGGAGCGACCGGTGGGACGGAGCGGAGCGGCCCGCACAGCGCCGGGGACCGGCACGCCCGCAGATCGCCGTGCCCAAATTGAGCCGTGCGTTACAGGGGCCGTTTAATCTCAGTCGGGACTGTCGTTGGGCTGGGGAGAGGGTGGGGATCGAAGAGTAAGGTTGGCTTGTGCAGACAACACTCAGAAATAAAATATTTTAGTTCAAAAAAAAATCTTCAGTCTGAAGAAGGGTCTCGACCCGAAACGTCACGCATTCCTTCTCTCCCGAGATGCTTCCTGACCCGCTGAGTTACTCCAGCATTTTGAGCCAACCTTCGATTTTAACCAGCCCGGAGGCCCACAGCGCCCCCCGGGGCCAATACAGGACAAGGGCGGTCCCGTACGGGACAAACAAATTTAGCCCAAAATACGGGATGTCCCGGCCAATACGGGACAGTTGACAACCCTAGTTTCCCCCTCTACCCTCAAGCTCTGTGCCGAAGAACTGGCACCAGTCTATACATTTTCAACGTCACTGCAAACCTGCACTGTCTCTGCCTGCTAAAGTCTCCACTATTGTTCGTGTACCCAAATATCCAAGGATTACTGGTCTTAATGACCACTGACCTCTGTAGTCATGAAGACCTTTGAAAGACGTGCTGGCCCAGCTGAAAAACATCACAAACCCCCTGCAGTTTGCACATAGGGCCAATAGATCGGTGGATGATGCAGTCAATCGGTGGATGATGCAGCCTGCACTTCATCCTCCAGCACCTAGACCACAAGGGGACCTATGCAAGGATTTTGTTTGTGGACTTTAGCTCTGCGTTTAACACCATTGTGCCAGAGCTACTACACTCCAAACTCTCCCAGTTGACTGTGCCTGAACCCCTCTGTCAGTGGATCATCAACTTCCTGACGGACAGGAAGCAGCATGTGAGGCTGGGAAAGCACATCTCGGACCCGCAGACCCTCAGCATAGGAGCACCGCAAGGCTGCGTACTCTCCCCTCTCCTTTACTCTCTCAACACCAACGACTGCACCTCCACACACTCCTCTGTCAAGCTCCTCAAGTTTGCGGATGACACTGATTGGACTGATCCAAGAAGGGGAGGAATCTGCCTACAGATGGGAAGTGACACAGCTGGTGTCCTGGTGCCATCGCAACAACCTGGAGCTCAATGCTCAAGAGAGTGGAACTAATTGTAGACTTTAGGAGGGCTCCCCCTCCCCTCCCCTCCCCTCCCCCCACTCACCATCAACAACACCATAGTCACATCTGTGGAGTCATTTAAGTTCCTTGGAACCATCATTTCCAAAGACCTTAAATGGGGGGCCACCATCGACTCCACAGTCAAAAAGGCCCAACAGAGGATGTACTTCCTGCGGCAACTGAAGAAACACAATCTGCCACAGGCAATGATGGTCCAATTCTATACTGCTATCATTGAGTCCGTCCTCACCTTCTCCATCATGGTCTGGTTTGGCTCAGCCACCAAGCACGACATCCAGAGGCTGCAACGAATCGTTCGATCAGCTGAGAAGGTTGTTGGCTGCAACCTTCCCCCCATTGACGAACTGTACACTGCAAGGGCCAGGAAGCGAGCGGGCAACATCATCTCTGACCCCTCTCACCCTGGCCACAAACTCTTCGAAGCACTTCCCTCTGGAAGGCGACTCCGGACTGTCAAAGCAGCCACAGACAGACATAAAAACAGCTTTTTTCCACGAACAGTAGAACTACGTAACAACCAAAAGTCTGTAGCCTCCTTTTGCTCTGGTATTTTATTTCGTTCTTCACATGTTTAAATGATAATGTTTTATTCTTAATTGTTTACTGTATGTCGTGTTGTTACTTGCGAGCAAAGCACCAAGGCACATTCCTTGTATATATCCATACTTGGCTAATAAAATTTATTCAATTCAATTCAATAAACATAGGGATTTCACATTTAAAACTTATTGAAAATCTGAAATTTTCTGTAATATATAATACTAGTGCAAAGCATTATAATTATTTTTCAATAGTCATTTTCTTTGCTGCAAATGTTGCATTATTGTTATAAACAGACCATTGGCATTTAGGGAATGTTTCTTATGAAAGTACAAATACTGTAAAAATCCAAACAAATTTCTCCAACACTTTTTAAAAATGGTCTTCAAAACTAGCTTCATTGTGTTGTACAGTAAAGCTATTATGTGAATTTGTTACAAATTAAAGATGTTCAAATCAGCTCAGTAAATGAAAAAAAATGACACAATGACATAGTTACACTTGGCTGATTTTTAATGTGGTGGGATTTGACTGAGCTGTTGGCCTTTTCTTGCTTGATCTGCTTCGTTTTTTTTCTTTTGTTGGCTGTTGTGTTGGCTTCACTTTCTTTTTCAGACAACTGAGAGGGTTGGGGCCTCCTTTCCTTTTGCGTTTCTTGCGCTGGGATTCCGATTCCTTCACAAGACCCTGCTCTTCTTTCAAGTGCTGAATAGTCTTTTGCTGATGTATGGGGACAAACTGATCATTGTGCAATGATGGTAGCTGTGCGATTGATTTGGAAGAAGGTTTTTCCAAAACCATAGTGTTCTGTACAATGTACATCAGAGGCACTCCTGCCAACTTTTTTATTTTCATAGTTAAATGATGATCCTGTAAAAAAACCAGAAATAATGATTAATTCCAGCACTCTAGTTATAATGACCCAGAAAAGCATGCCATTTAATGAACAGGACTTTTCCTTCACATCAACGCATATTTACATCACAAGTTGCTGCAAATCTATGTATTACTAACACTCTCATCTTGTATATTTGTGGGTTTGTGGATAGATTAGTTCCCGAAATACAGCCAAAACGGTTCCCGAAATACAGCCAAAACGGTCCCCGAAATACAGCCAAAACGGTCCCCGAAATACAGCCAAAACGCAACAATTCTACCTACGCCCACCCTACTCACCATTCCCCTGCGGTCTCGATTGATCAAGTTTTGTTACATTTTAAAAGCAATTAACAATAAAATACGCACCCCCCCCCCCCCCGTGTCGGGAGGGCCGACGCCCGTCCCGGCGTGCCCCGCCCCTGACCTTCCTCCCTTAGTGTAGCTCGGCGCAGATGGTCAAATAAGATGGTCGTCGCCGTCGAGCTGCCGTTGCAGGAGAGGTTTCCACCCAACAGGTTCACGGCTCGCGATGGCTGCCCGGGGCCGGGGTGAGTGGCTTCCTCTCCCCTTTTGTCTCCCCCCTCACCCGCCCACGGCCCTGGGGGACACTCCCCGCCCGGCCAGCAACAGGTCCACGGACCATCAGTTGGGAGAGGGTGGCCGTGCCCGCAGGAGAGGTTTGCAGAGGGTTGCCAGGCCCGCAGGAGAGGTTTGGACCAACGGGTCCACGCCCGGCTAGTACAGTAGTATCTAGGAATCAGCAAGAAGAGTGACCAAACTTTTACATTTTATACTGAATCCTAGAGTAATTTAGTGGAATTTGAAATAAGGATTTCCAATATGAATAACAGTAATGCAGACCAAGGTATATTGAAAAAAATTTGAAAAGACATGCCAGTCTATTTACAGCAAATATTTAAAGATATCATTTATAATTTCTAACAAGTATACATTTCTTAACGGAATAAAGGTCTTTGAGCAAATGCAGTTTAACATGAATAGAAGCAAAATAAATTGGAATGTAAAATTAAATAAGATAATGAAACTGATTTTAAGAGGCTCATTTGCTTCTAAAAGAGGAGCAATGACAAATGAACTCCTTACAGAGTAAGGCAAGAGAAATGACAATGGTAGATGCCCCGAAAAACATTTTCGAAATACAAAAGAATTAGTGGCCAACCACTAGTCCACAATGAAATACTAACAAAGCCTGCGGCTTCGATTACTTACGTCCTACATTTCAAAAAGAGGTGATACAGAAAGCTGGAAAGGAGGCAGGGGCAGGACAAAGTCTGGCAAGGGTCAGTGAGAGGGTAAGTTGACTGGCAGATGAGTAGAGTAAATGACAACGGTTAGAGGTGAAGAGGAGTGAACTGTAAAGCCAGGGGGAGGGATATCGTGGAAGAGGATGGGGAGAGAGGAAAGAGGGGGATAAAAGGGAAGGCTTCAGGGATGGGAGATGAGAGTACGAAGGAGGGGAAAGGAGCAGGGTCGATGGGAAATGGGTTGTGCACGAGAGCGAGGAGAGTGCACAGGAAAGAGACAATGGATAGGGAGGGTATTGATGACAATTCAAATCCAACCATCGATGAAAAAGTTCAAGAGTTGAGATGAGAGTGACTACGTGTGAAATCAACGCCACATTTGACTGAGTGGGGGATTGAGATGTCCAATTAAAACTGGATTCAATGGGCATCAAGGGAAGAGACATTCTTTGCATAAAAGGAAGGTGGTTGCATCTATTGAGGGTCCATCTTCTTACCCGGAGGATATCAGTGCAGGCGTTCCTTGATGTTCTTGATACTACTGCCTTCAGTGCACTCACAATGACCACCCTTGATCGTTAAGTCAGAAGATCAGTGTATATTTAATAGCACAATGTTTGGTTTTGAGATAAAGCATGGAGACAGGCCCTTCGACCCACCAAGTCCCCATCAACCACCACCTGTCCACATTAGTTCTATATCATCCCACTTTCTCATCCACTCCCCACACATTAGGGAACATTTTACAGAGGCCAATAGAACCTACAAATCCATACGCCTTTGGGATATGAGAGGAAACCAGAGAACCCAGCAGTCACAGGGAGAACGTCCAAACCCCACACATACAGTTCCAGGAGTCAGGATCAAACTCGGTCTCTACCGCAGTGAGGCAGCAGCTCTACCGCAGTGAGGCAGCAGCTCTACCGGTGAGGCAGCTCTAGCGCAGTGAGGCAGCAGCTCTACCGCAGTGAGGCAGCTCTAGCGCAGTGAGGCAGCAGCTCTACCGCAGTGAGGCAGCTCTACCGCAGTGAGGCAGCAACTCTACCGCAGTGAGGCAGCAGCTCTACCGCAGTGAGGCAGCTCTACCGCAGTGAGGCAGCAGCTCTACCGCAGTGAGGCAGCTCTAGCGCAGTGAGGCAGCAACTCTACCGCAGTGAGGCAGCTCTACCGCAGTGAGGCAGCAACTCTACCGCAGTGAGGCAGCAGCTCTACCGCAGTGAGGCAGCTCTACCGCAGTGAGGCAGCTCTAGCGCAGTGAGGCAGCAACTCTACCGCAGTGAGGCAGCAGCTCTACCGCAGTGAGGCAGCTCTAGCGCAGTGAGGCAGCTCTACCGCAGTGAGGCAGCTCTAGCGCAGTGAGGCAGCTCTAGCGCAGTGAGGCAGCAGCTCTACCGCAGTGAGGCGGCAGCTCTACCGCAGTGAGGCAGCTCTAGCGCAGTGAGGCAGCAGCTCTACCGGTGAGGCAGCAGCTCTACCGCAGTGAGGCGGCAGCTCTACCGCAGTGAGGCAGCTCTAGCGCAGTGAGGCAGCAGCTCTACCGCAGTGAGGCGGCAGCTCTACCAGCTGTACCACTGTGCCGCTGATTTAATTTCAACGCAACACTTGAGAACCACTCCACGAAAACATGTGGCAGCTAAATAATTTTCAGATAGGAGCTGATAAATGACGGGTAACATTCATACCACATTTCCAGGCAGTGACCTTCTCCAGCAAAAGAAATGTTAACTCCCTAACCGAGACATTCAGTGCCATGACCATCACCAAGTACCCCACTCTGAGTAGACTGAAAGGATTCTCTATTGACCAGAATTCTCTACTGGACCAGTCACATAAATACTATGGATGCAAGAGTAAGTCATCCTGTACTGACCAACACGGTGGCGCAGCGGTAGAGTTGCTGCCTTACTGCGAATGCAGCGCCGGAGACTCAGGTTCGATCCTGACTACGGGCGCCGTCTGTACAGAGTTTGTACGTTCTCCCCGTGACCTGCATGGGTTTTCTCTGAGATCTTCAGTTTCCTCCCACTCTCCAAAGACGTACAGGTCTGTAGGTTAATTGACTGGGTAAATGTAAAAATTGTCCCTCGTGTGTGTAGGATAATGTTAATGTGCGGGGATCGCTGGGCGGCGCGGAATCGGTAGGCCGAAGGGCCTGTTTCCGCGCTGTATCTCTAAATCTAAAAAAACCTAAAAAACACACCTTTGTATACCCATGTTTATCCGCCAAATACATGGCAGTAATTTGATGGTTTAATCTTCACTTGTCTTGGATAAGTGCAGTTTTGACAACAATCAAAATAGTCAACATAATCCAGGGGCCCATTTGATTAACATAACGCCAACCCTAAAAGTTTGTTCCATCCACCACCACCATCACAATATGGCGGGAGTACACAACATTATAAAATGCAGTCATCCGGGCCGAAGGGACCCAACCATCTGTGACTTCCATCACTAAAGACAAGGTTAGTAATGGCATAGGAGCATCACAGGCCACGTTATAGGAATAGAATTAGGCCATTCAGCCCACCGTGCCTACCCCGCCATTCAATCATGGCTGATCTCTGCCACCGTAATCCCATTTTCCTGCTTTCTCCCCATAACCCTTGACACCCTTTCTAATCAAGAACTTATCAATCTCTGCCTTAAAAATATCCACTTACTTGGCCACCACAGCCTTCTGTGGCAATGAGTTCCACAGATTAACTACCCTCTGACTAAAGAAGTTTCTCCTCACCTCCTTTTTAAAAGAGCATCCTTTAATTCTGAGGCTATGACCTCTGGTCCTAAACATCTTTTCCACGTCCACTCTATCTATGCCTTTCATTATTCTGTGTTCCCTTAACCTTCTAAACTCCAGCGAGTACGGGCCCAATGCTGTCAAATTGTCATCATATGCTAACCCACTCATTGTTGGAATCATTCTTGTAAACCTCCTCTGGACCCTCTCCAGAGCCAAGTCACATATCATCCTCATTGTGGCAGGGTTTATCCCGAAACTCACTACCCAAAAGAACTGTGGAAGTATATTTGCCAGAAGGACTTGTCAGTTTCGGAGGGTGGCTCACCAACACTTTCACAAATTCATTTCACCATGGGCAACAGATGTTTCTTTTTCTCTAGAGATGCTGACTGACTCACTGTGTTACTCCAGCATTTTTGTGTCTATTTTTTGTCTTTGCCAATGATATCCATAACTCAAAGAATAAATAAAGTTAAGGAACAGTCACTCAACAGCATTAACTAAGAAGTTAGATAAGTACTTGGAGAAATGAATAGAAGCATATCCTGAAATGGTGAGATGACAAACCTTGTGATAAAGTCTCTGTGGCACATAACACTCATATAAGCTTATTGATCTAAAGGTCCTGTTTCTGTACGGTTAATTCAATGTATTTATTTATATTAAGAAAACAGTATCCTACAGTTAACAAATTGATAATGCTAATAAAATTGAAGGACGATCTCTCAGCACGTTGGGAGCTTTGCTGGTTTAATCTAAATGGATAAATTACTTGCTGTACATAATTTCACTTCTAAAGTAATATCAACTTTGCATTTCTAATTGCCAAACATTGTATTGGGAAAGTTGTTATTATATGGCAATCCTGCTAGGACAAATTGGAGAAAATTATAAACTTCCATAATTTACTACAGGTGCTCCTCAATTTACGAAGGCATTACGAGGAGATCTTATCGAAACTTATAAGATTATTAAGGGGTTGGACACGTTAGAGGCAGGAAACATGTTCCCAATGTTGGGGGAGTCCAGAACAAGGGGCCACAGTTTAAGAATAAGGGGTAGGCCATTTAGAACTGAGATGAGGAAAAACGTTTTCAGTCAGAGAGTTGTGAATCTGTGGAATTCTCTGCCTCAGAAGGCAGTGGAGGCCAATTCTCTGAATGCATTCAAGAGAGAGCTAGATAGAGCTCTTAAGGTTAGCGGAGTCAGGGGGTATGGGGAGAAGGCAGGAACGAGGTACTGATTGAGAATGATCAGCCATGATCACAATGAAGTGGAACCTCAATTTCCATGTAAAATCCCTCCAAAATGAAATAGTGTGTTATGTATAGATGTGTGCCCAGAGAGAGTGAGAGTCAAGCCGAGCAGACTAAAAATCACACTGTTATTAGACACAAAATGCTGGAGTAACTCAGCGGGACAGGCAGCATCTCTGAGGAGAAGGAATGGGTGACGTTTCGGGTCGTGGCCCTTCTTCAGACTCGACCCGAAACCTCACTCATTCCTTCTCTCCAGAGATGCTGCCGGCCCTGCTAAGTTACTCCAGCATTTTGTGTCCATCTTCGGTGTAAACCAGCATCTGCAGTGCCTTCATACAAGATCACACTGTTGTTGAATTTCATTGGTCTCAAAGTGAGAGAATAGTACTGTGCAATAAAGCTCTCAAATGAGAGCTTGGAAAATGAATTAAGACATATTACAAGTTCATTGCAAGTAAAATGTGGATTCTTTAGTCATATTTTTATTATATTTTTCATATTTCAGATACAGTGCGGAAACAGGCCTTTTCGGCCCACCAAGTCCGCACCGCCCAGTGATCCCCGCACACTAACACTACCCTACACACACTAGGGACAATTTTTACATTTACCCAGTCAATTAACCTACATACCTGCACGTCTTTGGAGTGTGGGAGAAAACCGAAGATCTCGGAGAAAACCCACGCAGGTCACGGGGAGAACGTACAAACTCCTTACAGTACAGCACCCGTAGTCAGGATCGAACCTGAGTCTCCGGCGCTGCATTCGCTGTAAAGCAGCAACTCTACCGCTGCGCTACCGTGCCGCCCATCCTAAGGAACTGAGGTTGAATGAGCAAAAACTTAATTCAAAGTTAAGCAAGTGTTATTGAGGTTACATGATATCAAAGGTAAATCTGAACAAAGTCAATAAACATAATAAAGGAAATAAAAACACAAAGTGTTGGAGGAACTCAGTATCTGAAGAAGGCTCACCACGCAAAACGTAGTCTGTCCTTTCCCTCCACAGATACTGCCTGACCTGCTGAGTTCCTCCAGCACTTATTCACAAAATGCTGGAGTAACTCAGCAGGTCAGGCAGCATCTCAGGAGAGAAGGAATGGGTGACGTTTCGGGTCGAGACCCTTCTTCAGACTGATGTCAGGGGCTTTTGCTCGGGATTCCAACATCTGTAGTGCTTTGTGTCAAATATATTACTGTTGAGGTTTACCTGTGTGGCCACAAAGTAATGATGAAGGTTGTTGTTTTTAACCATCGACAAGAGGCAAGCTGAGGCGCTTTCAGGATTTTTGAAATGTGCACAGTTTCTCATTTGAAATCGTTGAGCTATCAATTTGGCGCCGTACAATTCTTTCCCAAGTGATTCCAACTCTTTCAGGACGCAACTAGAAAATTAAAAATAAATAAATATATATATATATATATATTATTCTTCGTGAATTACAAGACAACCAATAAACGGCAATAAAATCTTGAAAATGCACCCAATACAAAATTCCCCACACTCCATCCACATCCAATACAAAATTCCCCACACTCCATCCATCCACATCCAATACAATTCCCCACACACTCCATCCATCCACATCCAATACAATTCCCCACACACTCCATCCATCCATACCCAATACAAAATTCCCCACACACTCCATCCATCCATCCATCCATACCCAATACAAAATTCCCCACACACTCCATCCAACTTTAGCATGACATGGATGGATGGAGTGTGTGGGGAATTTTGTGTATTGGGTATGGATGGATGGAGTGTGTGGGGAATTTTGTATTGGGTATGGATGGATGGAGTGTGTGGGGAATTTTGTATTGGGTATGGATGGATGGAGTGTGTGGGGAATTTTGTATTGGGTATGGATGGATGGATGGAGTGTGTGGGGGATTTTGTATTGGGTATGGATGGATGGAGTGTGTGGGGAATTTTGTATTGGGTATGGGTGGATGGATGGAGTGTGTGGGGAATTTTGTATTGGGTATGGATGGATGGATGGAGTGTGTGGGGGATTTTGTATTGGGTATGGATGGATGGAGTGTGTGGGGAATTTTGTATTGGGTATGGATGGATGGATGGATGGATGGAGTGTGTGGGGAATTTTGTATTGGGTATGGGTGGATGGATGGATGGATGGATGGAGTGTGTGGGGGATTTTAGCAGCTAAAGTGATCTGCAATGAAGGAGACACTTACGACGTTGTGCACATCTGCACCTCCCCCATGAGGTACTTGGGCATCTGCTCCTTGATCTGGATCTTGTTCTTCAAGGCGGCCTGACAAAATGTCCCGTCCAGAAGCATCTGGAAAGGTTCTCGGAAGCCATAGTTGTGCTTGTAAAACGAAATAAGCTTCCTTGCGGCTTTCTGCCGTTTGATTTTCATTTCCCGCCGGTCAGGAAAACGACGTCGAGGGTTGTATTTGCGGGAAACAAATATAACGAGGAGACAGAGGCCGGGCGGGCGGCTCCAGTCGTGGATTTGTCGGGCCCAACACGCCTGGTGTGGGAGGGGAAGCGGAAGCGGAAGCTCACATCCACATCCAACCCGCCCCGGATCCGAGTGCAGCAGCACAACGTCTCCCCGCACAGCAACACAGCCACACAGGCACAAAAAGCTGCAGCAACTCAGTCGGGGACAGGCAGCATCTCTGCAGAGAAGAGAAGCAATGGGTCGAGACCCTTCTTCACACCGAGAGTCAGGGGGGGAGAGGGAAACGAGAGATCATAAGCCATGCATAGGAGCAGAATTAGGCCACGTGGCCCCTCAAGTCCACTCCACCATGGCTGATCTATCTCTCCCTCCTAACCCCATCCTCCTGCCTTCCCCTCATCACCCATCCTAATCAATCAATGAATTTCTATGGGATATGGGGAGAAGGCAGGCACGGGTTACTGATTGTGAACGATCAGCCATGATCACAACGAATGGCGGTGCTGGCTCGAAGGGCCAAATGGCCTCCTGCACCTATTTTCTATGTACCCCATTCCCCAAGCCGTACTAATCAGATATGGACAGTGATGTAGAGAGATAAAGAACAAATGATTGAAAGATATAGGCACAAAAAAGTGACGATGATAAAGGAAACAGGCCATAGTTAGCTGTGGGCGAGGTGAGACCGTTTCCCTCTCCACTGACTCTCAGTCTGAAGAAGGGCCTCGACCCCGAAATGAATCAACTATTCCTTCTCTCCACAGATGCTGCCCGACCCACTGAGCTGAGTTACTCCAGTTACTCAAGCCTTTAACTCTGAGGCTATGTGATGTCTAGTCCCAGGCTCTCCCACTAGTGGAAACATCCTCTCCACATCCACTCTATCCAAGCCTTTCACTATTTATTTAGGATTATGGGAAACGTGCATATTAGTTGTTAAGATCATATTTGCAAAGGTCTATCCGGCATTTTATTCTGCCTTTTATCTATTTACACAAGGAAAGGTGCATTTTATAGTGTGTAACTGCATCTGGCAGGTACAAACTCGAAGGACGATGATTATATTTCGTGAACATTTTGTTCATGACATCTGTAGAAGCCGCAAACACTATCTTGACAGGCTTGTGTGTAGGGAGGAACTGCAGATGTCGGTTTAAAGTGAGGGTAGACACAAGATAAGCGAGGGGACACACTTATAAAAGGACTGGACAAGCTAGATGCAGGAAAAATGTTCCCAATGTTGGGGGAGTCCAGAACCAGGGGCCACAGACTTAGAATAAAGGGGAGGCCAATTAAAACTGAGGTGAGAAGGAACTTTTTCACCCAGAGAGTTGTGAATTTGTGGAATTCTCTGCCACAGAGGGCAGTGGAGGCTGATTCACTGGATGAATTTAAAAGTGAGTTAGATAGAGCTCTAGGGGCTTCTCTCCAGAGATGCTGCCTGCCCCGCTGAGTTACTCCAGCACTTTGTGGGGAGAAGGAGCGGGTGGTGTTTGGGGCGGACACATTGTCGCGGCTCGCTGGGGCGGGGGACGCCGTTCCGCTGCCCGCTCCTTTCCGCTGCCTGTCTGGTGCAAGATGGCGGCGCGGAGAGAAGCAGGCGCGGCGGCTGCGGCGGCGACCACCACCCCCTCCACGACCACGACCACCACCACCCCCACCCCCACAACAGCGGCGGCAGCAGTGGCGGCAGCAGTGGCGGCATCAACAACAACTGCGGCGGCGGCGGCGGCGGCAGCAGCAGCGGCGGCGATTGACTCTCCCGTCAAACAGGTCCAGATCGACGGACTCGTAAGTAAAGTCGCGGAGGAGCCAACGTGCGCGAGTGGAAATGTGGTGAAAGCTCGGTGCCGGGCCGCGCACAGCCCGGGATAACCACGTATCAGGTGTTTGCGCGGTGATCAGCCAGAACCAGAGCCCGCGGTAACCGGGGGGCGACCGGGGGCGAGGGGGGGGGGGGCGTTAAAACAAGCCCCATGGGCCATGGTGGTCCTGGGCTCCGACCAAGCAGCGCGACGTCGGGGGCATGGAGCCTGGTGGCGGTGGTGGGAGGGGGCATGGAGCCGGGTGGCGGTGGTGGGAGGGGGCATGAAGCCGGGTGGCGGTGGTGGGAGGGGGCATGGAGCCGGGTGGTGGGAGGGGGCATGGAGCCGGGTGGTGGTGGTGGGAGGGGGCATGGAGCCGGGTGGCGGTGGTGGGAGGGGGCATGAAGCCGGGTGGTGGGAGGGGGCATGAAGCCGGGTGGTGGGAGGGGGCATGAAGCCGGGTGGTGGGAGGGGGCATGGAGCCGGGTGGTGGGAGGGGGCATGGAGCCGGGTGGTGGGAGGGGGCATGGAGCCGGGTGGTGGGAGGGGGCATGGAGCCGGGTGGTGGGAGGGGGCATGGAGCCGGGTGGTGGGAGGGGGCATGGAGCCGGGTGGTGGGAGGGGGCATGGAGCCGGGTGGTGGGAGGGGGCATGGAGCCGGGTGGTGGGAGGGGGCATGGAGCCGGGTGGTGGGAGGGGGCATGGAGCCGGGTGGTGGGAGGGGGCATGGAGCCGGGTGGTGGGAGGGGGCATGGAGCCGGGTGGTGGGAGGGGGCATGGAGCCGGGTGGTGGCGGTGGGAGCCGGGTGGTGGCGGTGGGAGCCGGGTGGTGGCGGTGGGAGCCGGGTGGTGGGAGGGGGCATGGAGCCGGGTGGTGGCGGTGGGAGCCGGGTGGCGGGAGGGGGCATGGAGCCAAGCGGTGGGAGGGGGCATGGAGCCGGGTGGTGGTGGCGGTGGGAGGGGGCATGGAGCCGGGTGGTGGTGGGAGGGGGCATGGAGCTGCGTGGTGGGCGGGGGCATGGAGCCGGGTGGTGCTGGTGGGAGGGGGCATGGAGCCGGGTGGTGGTGGTGGGAGGGGGCATGGGGCCGGGTGGTGGTGGTGGGAGGGGGCATGGAGCCGGGTGGTGGGAGGGGGTATGGAGCCGGGTGGTGGTGGCAGTGGGAGGGAGCATGGAGCCGGGTGATGGCGGTGGGAGCGGGTATGGAACTGGGTGGTGGGAGGGGGCATGGAGCCGGGTGGTAGCGGTGGGAGGGGGCATGGAGCTGGGTGGTGGTGGTGCGAGGCAGCATAGAGCCAGGTGGTGGCGGTGGGAGGGGGCATGGAGCTGGGCGGTGGTGGTGGTGGCGGTGGTGGGAAGGAGCCTGGAGGCGGGCGGGATCTGCCGACCTGCTCCCCATCCTGAAGTCGGACACGTGAGGCTTCGCTTCCGCCCCTGGCCTGGCAGCAGCGCCATCGCTCATCCCCTGTTGGTACCGCTCAGGGTAATTCAGAACACGCCAGTGTTAACAACGCAGGAAACGATGGGGAGTGGGGGCAGGGGTTAACCATTGGGTCCTCTCCACCTGCTCATCAATTCATCAAGATCATGGTTGATTTGTCTCAGCTCCATTTCCCAATGCGGTAACAAATTATTCTTAATATCCAGATCTCTCTTTTTCAATTCGTCGAGTACCGATTCCCTCCATGATATTAAATTGTAAAGATTCATCATCCTCTGAATGAAGAACTTTCACCTCACTGATTCCTAAATAGGCAAATCAGCCTCTGTAAAAATAAAATGGTATAAGATAGAATTAGTGTGAACGGTGATCAATGGTTGTGGTGGGCTGAAGGGCTTATTTCTATTCTGTATCTCTGAACTAAACTAATTATGAGAAACTGATTCATATTCTAGAATCATCAGCCAAAGAAAGTGTCCATCATTAGGTAGGGAGACCAAAGATGTACACAGAACTCCAGGAGCCATCTCACCATAATCTTATCATTGCATAAAATACCTTTGCTACTGAACTCAAATCTTTTTGTAATAAAGATCTTTCCCAATCACCTGCTGTAACTGCATGGTTAGTTTTCAATGACTTGTGTTCAGGCACACCAAACATTACCATTATCCAATTTCTCATCATTATTCTGTTTTATCAGTTTCATGTATCAAAGTTGATAACTACCATATTTTCCTGGGCCTCCTCCATTGTCAGAGTGAGGCCCAGTGTAAATTGGAGGAAAAGCACCTCATATTTTGCTTGGGCAGTTTACACCCCAGCGATATGAACATTGACTTCTCTAACTTCAGGTAGTCCCTGCTTTCCCTCTCTATCCACTCCCCTTCTCAGTTTTCCCACTAGTCTTCCTGTCTCCTACTACATCCTATATTTGTCCCACCCCCCTCCTCCTGACATCAGTCTGAAGAAGGGACTCGACCCGAAACGTCACCCATTCCTTCTCTCCTGAGATGCTGCCTGACCCGCTGAGTTACTCCAGCATTTTGTGTCTACCATATTTTCCTACCATATATTTCAAGTTACCTTGATGTTGCCGATTACCTAGATGTTGCCTGTATGAAGAGTCTTGACCTGAAACATCACCTATTCCTTTTTTCCCAGCGATGCTGAGCAATAAAACACAAAAACTCCAGTTTTTAATGTTTTATCCCCTTGAAGCCTTCATACTAACAATCTCTGCTAGTTTTGCACTATCAGTAAATTTGCAAGTGTGCCATTTGGGCCTTTCATCAAATTAATGATAGACTGAATAATTGAGGTATAAATATTGATCCCTACCAGAACCTGTCAATTATGGAGAGATCCCTCTATTCCCACATTATTCTTTCTATCCAATAACATCCCCAGTTCTGTTTGTTCTATCTTTATTGCTTAACCTCCTGTGTGGAACCTAACCATGAGCCTGGAATTCTAAACACACACCTCATCAACTTTTTTCTAAATAAACAAGAATGTTAGAAACATTGAACAGGCCAATCAACGTCTGTGGAAAGAAATAGATAATGTTTTAGGTTAAAGAACTGATTAAAGCTCTTCAACCTGAAACATTATTAACTCTCCTCTTTCCACTGGTTTTTGCCTCACCAGCTTAGTATTTCCAACATCAGCAGTTTAATTTTTTTTAATTTACATCTACTTGCTCCTCTTTATCGATTCTACTGAAAGATTAATCAGAGTAATCAAAATGATTTTGCTTGAATAAATTCATATTGATTTGGTTTAGTATTACAGTTATTGAAGGTATTGGTTACATCTTCGGCATTTTCTGTACCACTGACATTCAAGGAGTGGGTTCACTTCCTGTCAGTGGTGTTTCCATTCAGTTGATATTTCAACCAATTCTCATTACTAATTATGATTAGCAGGCTCAATTTTAAATAATCTTGACTGTCACTGATGTAATATATATGTTCAACATTGGTATGAATTGTTCAATATTTTTTTCCTCATTTATATTGGGGATGTTTGATTGAGAAATCTCATGTAAGCATCCAGCAATCCCAGGTCTGGAATTGCACAATCATACTGAAAGAAAACTAGGCTGAGACTGTCCATCCAGGAATCCCCACAATATGCAAATGATTACCCTATTCTTTTGGGATGGATATGAATTTGTGTCCCTGGGAAGAAAGGGTAGTATCCAACCTTTTGCTCACTGTGTTATCTTTCTGCCTTTCTCTACATATGCCTTATTTCTGGTCAGTACATAATACTTATGGAGTGTGGACATCATGCCACTTAGCACACAAAAACTGTTTTCTTATCTGAAGATACATATAGGCAGGTTTCCTATTGAGTCCATTTTGTGTCTCGGCACAATCCTATTAAACAGAATAATGAGCACATCTTTGGGATGTAGGAGGTAAACTGGAGCACCACATGGGTACCTGTACAGCCACAGGGAGAAAGTGTTAATTTGACAAAAATAGCACTGGAGGTCAAGATAAAACCCAAGGTGGTGGGACTGTAAGATGCCTGCATTGCCCACAGTATCGTCATCACCCTCACTGACAATGGAAATCTACTTTGTAAAATATTCAGTGAACTTTTCCACCTCTGACATGATGGGCTGTTGTCCTTTCAAGTAGTTTGGTTTGGCCAAAGACACTGCCATAGAATCATTGAGCACAGAAACCGACTGTTTAGCCCAACTTGACCATGCAGAACAAGATGCGCCATCTAAGCTGGTCGCATTTGACCCTAGTCTCTCTCAACCTTTCTAAGCCTTGTACTTGTCCAAGTGTCTTTTAAATGTTGTTATTGTACCTTCCTCAGTTATCTCCTCTGGCAGTTTATTTCCATATACCTGCCACCCTTTGAGTGTGAAAATTGCCCCTCAGGTCTTTCCCCTCTCACCTTAAACTAATGTCCTCTGGTTCTTGATTCCCTTACTCTGGGTAAAAGACTCCACGCTTTTGCCTTGTTAATTCCCCTCAGAATTTTAGAGACCTCAAAAAAATGACCCCTTGGCCTCTTGCACTCCAAGGAATAATGTCCTAGCTTGCTCAATCTCTTCCTATATCTATGGCACTTGAGTTCCAAAAATATCCTCGTAAATCTTCTCTGCACTCTTTCCAGCTTAATGATTGCCTTTCTAGAGCAGGTTGATTAAAAATGAACACAGTACTCCAAAGCGGTCTCTCAGTGCATATTTATTTGTTGGTTTGAAGATAGACACAAAAAGCTGGAGTAACTGAGCGGGTCACACAGCATCTCTGAAGAAAAGGAATAGGTGACACAGAGCTGGGTGGCACTGTGAGCTGCGAGGAGAATGCTATGAGGCTGCAGGGTGACTTGAATAAGTTGGGTGAGTGGGCAGATGCATGGCAGATGGATCAATGTGAGATTATCCACTTTGGTGGCAAGAACAGAAAGGCAGATTATTAGCTGAATAGTGTCAGATTAGGAAAAGGGGAGGTTTTACTTGGTGTGCTTGTACATCAGTCACTGAAAGTACAGCAGGCAGTGAAGAAAGCTTCACTGTCGGCCTTCATTGCGAGAGGATTTGAGTTTAGGAGCAAGGAGGTCCTACTGCAGTTGAACATGGCCCTGGTGAGACCGTACCTGGAGTATTGTGTGCAGTGGAGCATCCCGAGATGCTGCCCGATCTGCTGAGTTACTCCAGCATTTTGTGAATAAATCGTATTGTGTGCAGTGTTGGTCTCCTAATTTGAGGAAGGACATTATTGCTATTGAGGGAGTACAGCGTGGGTTCATCAAGTTAATTCCCGGGATGGCGGGACTGACATATGAAAGAATGTGTCGACTGGGCTTGTATTCACTGGAATTTAGAAGGATGAGAGGGGATCTGAGAGAAACATTCTTAAAGGATTGGACAGGCTAGATGCATGAAAAATGTTCCCGATGTTGGGGGAGTCCAGAACCAGGGGTCACAGTTTAAGAATAAGGGGTAGGGCATTTAGGACTGAGATGAAGAAAAACATTTTCACCCAGAGAGTTGTGAATATGTGGAATTCTCTGCCATAGAAGGCAGTGGAGGCCAATTGATGTTTTTAAGAGAGAGTTAGATTTAGATCTTGGGGGCTAAAGGAATCAATGGATATGGGGAGAAAGAAGGAACGGGGTACTGATTTTGGATGATCAGCCATGATCATATTGAATGGCGGTGCTGACTCGAAGGGCTGAATGGCCTACTCTTGCACCTATTTTCTATGTTTCTATGTGACGTTTTGTGTCGAGACGTCACCTATTCTGTTTCTACAGCGATGCTGTCTGACCCACTGAGTTACTCCAGCCTTTTGTGTCCATCTTCGGTTTAAACTAGCATCTGCAGTTCCTTCCTACACTTTATTTGTTGGGCTCTGTCTCTATCACAAAATTCATTTTAAAATGGCACTGTTTACATGCGGTACCAGTTGTTCCTGCAGGAATAATGTTGTAAGGGCTTTACGTATTTATTGTGTGATGTAGCATTTCAGCTTTCAGAGGAGAAGCAGTTAAAGCTCCTTGCTCTCAAAGATGAAAGAGCGGACCACAAACTTGCAAAATAACTGTCCTTTGAAATGCTGATAGGGGAGAGGGCCAGTGTATCTCTTTGAAGATGGCAGAAATTGTGAAAGATTGTGAAATTTGTGAAAGGAAAGTTTAACTTGACCAAGTTAAACTTCCCCTTCGCATTGACCCATCTCCCTTAGTGCTTTTGTTCCACTTGATCCAACAACACCTGAATACTCTCTTCCCAATGGTAACATAATTATGTTAATAGACAAATAATCTGGCAGCCTGGACAATAACCAGAAGAACAATGTTCAGATATCGCTTCAGCAACTGGAATGAATTGATTCCATTAATGTGGAGTTAAAGAAAAATAAGTTATCTGTATGTATACCAAGTTACTGGATTGTAAAATCCCACTTGGTTCATCAATATCGTGGGAAAGCAACCCACTGACTGGTCCGACCTGTATATGATTCCAGAGCCTGAACAATGGAGTTGACTCTTAGTACTTTCTCAAATGGCCTAGTATTCAGTTTAGAGATACAGGGCGGAAACAGGCCCTTTCAACCCACCGGGTCCGCACCGACCAGCGATTCCTGCACATTAACACTATCCTACACCCACTAGGGACAATTTTTACATTTACCAAGCCAATTAACCTACAAACCTGCACGTCTTTGGAGAGTGGGAGGAAACCGAAGATCTCGGAGTAAACTCACTCAGGTCACGGGGAGAACGTACAAACTTCGTACAGAGAGGACCCGTATTCGGGATGGAACCTGGGTCTCCCGGCGCTGCATTCGCTGTAAGGCAGCAACTCTACCTCTGCGCCACCGTGACGCCCTGCTGCGCCGCCGTGCCGCCCTGTTGTAATTCAGTTGTAATAAAGGCAATAATGAAACAATCAGAATAAAACTTGCATCAAAGTTGTGAACATAGACAAGATAAATGGTGACCGTGCCCATTTAATTCTGTACTGTCATTCTCACAAACACCTGGTGGCATGTTGAAGCTAGGAGAACTGTTTCTCAGAGTAGTAAAGCATGTTTAAAGATTCTTGCTTTTGAACTATTCCATTACTATCTCTGGGTATGACCCACTTAGGATAGTAGAACAGGGATAAATAGCAGAGAATAATGCTGCGAATACTGAACATTGACTCAAAGCAGGAGAGGCATAAAAACGGAAACAGCCTAACTCGTGTTTCAGCCTAACTCGTCCATGCCAACCAAAACGCCCCATGTAAGCTAGTCCCGTTTGCCTGCATTTGGCCCATAAGCCTCTAAACCTTTCCTATCCATGACAGACATGAAACATAAGTTGGGAAACCTGCTGATAAGTCAACGCGTGACCTTTCACCACCACACATGTTCACTCCATTCCTGCAGACTGTAACTCCAGGGTATGCCATCAGCAAGATGCAGTGCAGGAACTTCACAAGTTGCTTTGACAGAACTTCTCAAAGCTGTGACAACTTGTGTTAAAAGCAATAATGAAATAATCCTAATAAAACTATCTAGCAAGGTTATGGGTGGTGGTAAGAGCACTGCCTGCAAGTTTATCTCCACATGTGTATCACATGACTTGGAAATTACCACTGATTCTTCATCACTACATTTGGAAACGCGCCAATATGTCATTGTAGAGACTTTACCAGAAGGTTCACAGAGACAATTCTGCAAAATCTCCTGAAGGGCATGTGAGAGAAGCAATAAAGACTGGCCTTCTGTGGATAGATTAAAGAAAATAACTGCCCTTTTTACTGCCATTTTATTGTGTTTCTATTCTAGGTTGTCCTGAAGATCATTAAGCATTTCCAGGAGGAGGGGCAGGGGAATGAAGTGGTCCAAGGTGTACTTCTTGGACTTGTGGTGGATGATCGGCTTGAAATTACCAACTGTTTCCCCTTCCCTCAGCATACTGAGGAGGATGCTGACTTTGATGAAGGTAGGTTGTGGATGGTGCTGTCTTTGAGTATTTGAATTCCATTTCAAGTTCTTGCACACTGTGAATATCCTGGTTGTTGTCCAGCAGTCGATGTTCCAAATGAAAACTTCTGTTTAACTGTTACATTGCACAACACATTCTTTCAGTCACTGCAGATGAAAAGGCAGAACTTTCTGGACTTGTTCTTTTAATGTTACGGAGTCTTGTGCTTGTATCACATGATTGCACGATTTAACAGTCATTTATAGTGCACGGTTTTGGTCTCTATCTAGAAAGGACAAACTGGCATTATAGGCAATGTAAAAGGGTTAGATCCTGGGTTCAATCAACAGTTGTTCTATCATGAGTGTCTAAAGAAACTCGATTATTTTCTTTGGTTTCGAAGAATAGACAATAGACAATAGGTGCAGGAGGAGGCCATTCGGCCCTTCGAGCCAGCACCGCCATTCAATGTGATCATGGCTGATCATTCTCAATCAGTACCCTGTTCCTGCATTCTCCCCATACCCCCTTACTCCGCTATCCTTAAGAGCACTATCTAGCTCTCTCTTGAATGCATTCAGAGAATTGGCCTCCACTGCCTTCTGAGGCAGAGAATTCCACAGATTCACAACTCTCTGACTGAAAAAGTTTTTCCTCCTCTCAGTTCTAAATGGCCTACCCCTTATTCTTACACTGTGGCCCCTTGTTCTGGACTCCCCCCAACATTGGGAACATGTTTCCTGCCTCTAACGTGTCCAACCCCTTAATAATCTTATACGTTCCGATAAGATCTCCTCTCATCCTTCTAAATCATTGAAATGTGGCTTTGGGAGGCATGGAAGGGGAAATGTTGATATGTTCACACTGGTGGGGGAATCTTCAGCAAGGAGGCATAGTTACAAAATTAAGAGGCTGTCATTTCAAACTTGGGTGCATAGGAACCTCTGGTGATATCTGGAATTCACCACAGAATTTTAGAGGATACAGCATTAGGACCCTTTAAGATTGAAATAGATCAATTTTTGAAAAATCAGAGCATTAGGACAGTGGGGAAAAAAGACGAGACCTGAGGCAGATCAGCCATGGTCATAAGTGGGTCAGGTCTGAGGAGCCAAACAGTCTGCTACTTTGGTTTTTTAACGTTCTCGTCCTTGTTTATTTGTATAAAGTTTGCAGGTTGTTAAATTCACCCTATCGATATCCCTTATGATTTTATACACCCCTATAACATCACCCCATCAGCATGGGGATGTTGGACGGAAAGGCCTGTGTCTGTAATCTTTCACTCTTATCAGCCTCCAAAGAATAAAGTCTTAGCTTGCCCAACCACTCCCTATAGCTCAGGCCCTTGCGTCCTGGCAACATCCTAGTAAATCCGCTCTGCACTCTTTTCAGCTTTGTGGCATCGTTTTTAATAAAAGGGTGACCAAAACTAAATATAATACTTCACAACAAATGCATCACCAATGTCTTGTACAATAACACAACATCCCAACTTCTACACTCTGTTTTCTGACCTAGAAGGCCACCATGCCAAAAGCCTATCTACCTGTGGTATCACGTTCAGGGAACTCTGTATTTTTACTCCAAGAACCTTCTGCTCACCACCACTCCCCAGAGGCCTACCATTCACTGTGAATACCCTGTCCTGCTTTGACTTTCCAAAAAGCAACACTTTGTGCTATCTGAATTAAACTCCATTCGCCATTCGTTGGCCCACATGCCCAACTGATCAAGATCCACTGTATTTCTTGAATACCATCTTCACTGTAGATGACACCGTCCATTTTTGTCTCATCTGCAAACTTACTAATCATGCCGTTTATTTTCTCATCCAAATGTTTGATACGAATGACAAACAGCAATGGGCCCAGCATCGATCCCTGAGGCACACCGCTGTTCGCAGGCCTCCAGTTCGTTAAACAACCTGGCACCACCACCCTCTGTATTCTACCATGAAGCCAATTCTGTATCTAGTTAGACACAAAATGCTGGAGTAACTCAGCGGGACAGGCAGCATCTCTGGAGAGAAGGAATGGATGACGTTTTGGGTCAAGGCCCGAAACGTCACACATTCCTTCTCTCCAGAGATGCTGCCTGTCCCGCTGAGTTACTCCAGTATTTTGTGTCTACCTTCGATTTAAACCAACATCTGCAGTTCTTTCCAACACCCTCTGTAGCCAGTTAGTTAGCTCTCTCTGTGGATGCTTTGAAATCTAACCTTCTGCAGTTTATCATGCAGAACCTTAAAGGTATTGCTGAAGTCCATAGAGACGACATCTACGACCCTGCTCTCATCAACCTTCTTGGTTACTACTTGAAAAAGATAAATCAAATTCACGGAGCACGTTTCCCACATACAAACCCATGCTGACTATCCCTAATCACCCGGTCTTTCCAATATCATCCCACAGGGAGGCAATGCACCATCCTGGAGTCCTATTTGCTGCCACAGAATTCCTGCCTGAGCCATGATCTAATGCATCTCTAATCATTATAGCCCCATCTGACTTTACCCCAACCCTGCTCTGCTATGCCTCAGTGCAGTCCTGGTGCCACAGACCTAATTACTGCTGCTGCATTCCTCTGAACAATCCTCCACCCAAAAGTGAATGCTTGTTTTTAAAGGGAACTAGACCAATTGAGCCCATTGGGCCCAAACCTCTCTTGCATTGGTGTAGCACCCTCTCCTCCCCCCCTCCCTCCGCCCCCCCCCCCTCCCTCCCCCCCCCCTTTTACTCTACAAATTGAGAGGGAGAAGGGTAAATCGGAAGTGTCAGTATTACAGTATAGCAAAGGGGATTACAGAGGCATGAGGCAGGAGCTGGCCAGAATTGACTGGAAGGAGGCCCTCGCAGGGAAGATGGTGGAACAGCAATGGCAGGTATTCCTGGGAATAATGCAGAAGTTGCAGGATCAATTTATCCCAAAGAGGAGGAAAGATTCCAAGGGGAGTAAGAGACACCCGTGGCTGACAAGGGAAGTCAAGGACAGCATAAAAATAAAAGAGCAGAAGTACAACAAAGCAAAGAAGAGTGGGAAGCCAGAGGATTGGGACTCTTTTAAAGAGCAACAGAAGATGACTAAGAAGGCAATACGGGGAGAAAAGATGAGGTACGAGGGTAAACTAGCCAATAATATAAAGGAGGATAGTAAAAACTTTTTTAGGTATGTAAAGAGGAAAAAAATAGTCAAGGCAAATGTGGGCCCCTTGAAGACAGAAGCGGGAGAATTTATTATGGGAAACAAGGAAATGGCAGACGAGTTGAACCGGTACTTTGGATCTGTCTTCACTAAGGAAGATACAAGCAATCTCCCAGATGTTCTAGTGGGCAGAGATCCTAGGGTGAAGGAGGAACTGAAGGAAATCCACATTAGGCAGGAAATGGTGTTGGGTAGACTGATGGGACTGAAGGCTGATAAATCCCCAGGGCCTGATGGTCTGCATCCCAGAGTACTTAAGGAGGTGGCGCCAGAAATTGTGGACGCAATTCCAATGTTCTATAGATTCAGGATCAGTTCCTGTGGATTGGAGGGTAGCTAATGTTGTCCCACTTTTTAAGAAAGGGGAGAGAGAAAACGGGAAATTATAGACCAGTTAGTCTGACATCAGTGGTGGGGAAGATGCTGGAGTCGATTATAAAAGACGAAATTGCGGAGCATTTGGATAGTAGTAACAGGATTGTTCCGAGTCAGCATGGATTTACGAAGGGGAAATCATGCTTGACTAATCTTCTGGAATTCTTTGAGGATGTAACCAGGAAAATTGACAGGGGAGAGCCGGTGGATGTGGTGTACCTTGACTTTCAGAAAGCCTTTGACAAGGTTCCACGTAGGAGATTAGTGGGCAAAATTAGAGCACATGGTATTGGAGGTAGGGTACTGACATGGATAGAAAATTGGTTGACAGACAGAAAGCAAAGAGTGGGGATAAATGGGTCCCTTTCAGAATGGCAGGCAGTAACTAGTGGAGTACCGCAAGGCTCGGTGCTGGGACCGCAGCTATTTACAATATACATTAATGACTTGGATGAAGGGATTAAAAGTACCATTAGCAAATTTGCAGATGATACAAAGCTGGGTGGTAGTGTGAACTGTGAGGAAGATGCTATGAGGTTGCAGGGTGACTTGGACAGGTTGTATGAGTGGGCGGATGAATGGCAGATGCAGTTTAATGTAGATAAGTGTGAGGTTATCCATTTTGGTGGTAAGAATAGGAAGGCAGAGTATTATCTGAATGGTGTCAAGTTAGGAACAGGGGATGTACAACGAGATCTGGGTGTCCTAGTGCATCAGTCGCTGACAGGAAGCATGCAGGTACAGCAGGCAGTGAAGAAAGCCAATGGAATGTTGGCCTTCATAACAAGAGGAGTTGAGTATAGGAGCAAAGAGGTCCTTCTGCAGTTGTACAGGGCCCTAGTGAGACCGCACCTGGAATATTGTGTGCAGTTTTGGTCTCCAAATTTGAGGAAGGATATTCCTGAGGTAGGTTTACTAGGTTTACTAGGTTAATTCCCGGAATGGCGGGACTTTCATATGTTGAAAGACTGGAGCGACTAGGCTTATATGCACTGGAATTTAGAAGGATGAGAGGAGATCTTATCGAAACGTATAAGATTATTAAGGGGTTGGACACGTTAGAGGCAGGAACCATGTTCCTAATGTTGGGGGAGTCCAGAACAAGGGGCCACAGTTTAAGAATAAGGGGTAGGCCATTTAGAACTGAGATGAGGAAAAACTTTTTCAGTCAGAGAGTTGTGAATCTGTGGAATTCTCTGCCTCAGAAGGCAGTGGAGGCCAATTCTCTGAATGCATTCAAGAGAGAGCTAGATAGAGCTCTTAAGGATAGCGGAGTCAGGGGGTATGGGGAGAAGGCAGGAACGGGGTACTGATTGAGAATGATCAGCCATGATCACATTGAATGGTGGTGCTGGCTCGAAGGGCCGAATGGCCTCCTCCTGCACCTATTGTCTATAGCACAGCCTCGGACACAGCTGCTGCCAATAGACTGTCCCTTTTCTTCACCACTTTGGAGGAATCCGTCAGGGGTGGTAATGGCTGCTTTTTAAATCTACTGCGCTGCTGCTCCTTTCAGCTACTGGCTGAATTTTAATTATACTGCAAATACACTTGCTAGTTATGTTCCCTGCTCGTGTATGTTGCATGTACAGATGCATCCAAGAGAATTATAACATTAAAATAGCAGACCTGTAAACAATTTCATTATAAATGAAGGGTGTAAGCAAATAATGTGCCCCGCTGTTGGAATTGGTATAAAAAAAATTCTCTTCCTAAGGCTATGTTAGAGCAATATGGAGCTGCACCCTGATTAAAGTCAGTATATCACAGCATCCCCTTGAGAACTTAGTGAACTAATTCATATCAGTAGGTACTGTGGTTGTTATTTTTCCACCAATATGAGATGATGAATTTACAACTTCCAATGTTTGGTGTAGTCATATCACGTACTGCATTTCCATTGATGAAGAAGCAGTTTATCCCATTTACTGCATTGGTTAGTGATGTAGGATAATGTTTGGAGCTCTGAACTGCTTTATAGTGATGGAATCTACTCTAGAGCTATTGACCTATGTTTGTCACACTGGCACATTCCAGCTGTTCTGGAAAAGTCACCATTTGGTTCTGTCATCGTCAACGTTCATGAATATTCTTTAAAATTGAGCTATGTCTCCAACTGTTTTTTCAGTTCATGCATTCCCATTTCTAGATCCTTGGGGACATTGACAGTTTTTGGCGTGGGCTGCAATGTCATCTTGTTTGATAAATGTGGCACAGTGTCACAGTTGGTAGAGCTGCTGCCTCACCACACCAGAGACTCTGGTTTGATCCTGACCTTGTGTGCCGTGTGTGTGGAGTTTGCGTGTTCTCCATCCGGGTGCTCCAGTTTCCTCCCACATTCCAAAGACTTGCAGGATTATAGGTTCAAAAAGCTGGAGTAACTCAGGCAGCATTTCTGGAGAGAAGGAATGGGTGACGTTTCAGGTCAAGACGTCTGAAGAAGGGTCTCGACCCGAAACGTCACCCATTCCTTCTCTTCAGATATGCTGTCTGTCCCGCTGAGTTACTCCAGCTTTTTTGTGTCGATCATCAGTTTAAACCAGCATCTGCAGTTCCTTCCTACACAGGATTACAGATGCTCCTCGACTTACGATGCTTCGACTTACGATATTTCAACTTTACGATGGTGCAAAAGCGATACACATTTAGTAGAAACCGTACTTTGAATTTTGATCTTTTCCCGTGCTAGTGATATGTGTTTTTGACTTACAATATTTTTGATTTACAATGGGTTTATCAGAACGTAGCCCCATCGTAAGTCGAGGAGCACCTGTATAGGTTGATTGGTTTCTGTAAAATTGGCCCGAGTATTTAGGGAGTGGATGAGAATGTGGAATAACATAGAAGTAGTGTGAATCTTTAGTTGGCAAAATCTTTCAAATAATCGAAGGTGGAATGCTTGGCCTGTATGATTGTAGCATTCAATAAAATCATAGCTGGTCTTCTATTTCATTTCCAATTTGTTATACTACACTTGTGTCTCTTCATTCCCTTACTATAAGTAAAGTGTACAAACATGTATCAATATGGAATATAATCAGTGCGCCTGCCTCCATTTTCTCTTGGATATTGTAATCTAAAGAATCTTCCTGCTCTGGGTGAAGCAATTAATGCACAAATTGGCTAAATATTCAATCCTTATTTAAGACAATGGTTCTGGACATTCATTCTATCTGCATATTCTCAGATGTTCTTTCTGCAATGTAAAAACATGCTTGCCGTCTCATTTTTCCAGTTTTGATGACTGTTCCTTGACTAGAAGTGTTAACTCTGTTTCTCTCCCAAGTAATGCCACCTGGCCTGTCAACATTCTGTTTGAACATGATCTAAAAATGGCATTTGAATTGTAACTGTTTTATATAAACCTTTTGCAATAGTCTTTTTAAAAGTTTCCATTAATTTTAAGGAATGGGTAATTATAAATAAACGGGAGAAACATAGTTCTTGAGAATTCTGAGTGAATTATTTTGCTGCTCCGAGAGTCATTCAGGAACGACACCGAAGATTCGGCCCTACTCATCCTGGCCGACTAGTTATTACAGAAGAGTCCCATTTTAATGTTTTTGGCTCAAAATGTTTTCTTTTCATGTACCTGGTTTAATGCATTTTAAACATCGGCATTTTACCAGCCACTACAGCTTCTTCAGGCGGCTTGTTCCCTGTGTACACCATCCTTTGCATGAAGAAATTGCCCCTCAAATCTCTTTAAAATTCTCCCCCTCTCACCTTAAACCTATGCCCTTTTGTTTTGGCCTCTTATACCTTGGAAAAAGACTGCGACCATCACCGTATCTATGATTTGTATACCGCTGAGGTCACCACTCTGCCTTCTACACTCCAGGGAGAAAAGTTCCAGTCTATTCAGTCCCTCCCTTATAACTCAAGCTCTCGAGTCCTGGTGAATCTTTTCTGCATAGTTTCCAGCTTAATTATATTTTTACTATAGCAAGGTGATCAGAACTGCATGCAATGACCTAAATGTGGCCTCATTTACGTCTTGTACAATGGTAGCATGACATTTCATCTCCTATGCTCAGTGCCTTCTGATCAAGATATGTGTGCCAAATGTCATCTTCACCAACCTGGCTACCTGCATTGCTGCTTTCAAGGAACTGTACACCTGTCCCCCTACGTCTTTGCTATACATCACACTCCAGGGCCTTGCCATTTAATGTGAAAGACCTACCCTAGTTTGATTTGATAAAATGCATCACCTTGCACTTGTCAATGTTAAATTCCATCTGCCATTCCATGGCACACTTTCTTAGTTGATTGATATTGTTTTGTGAACTTAGCTTTCCTCATTGTCCATTATGCCATCCATTTTGGTGTCATTTGCATATTTATTAACCACATTAGCTACGTTGTCATCCAAATCGTTAATACGGTAAACTCGTTATCACGGGGGGGGGGTTGAAGGAATGGTGTCCGTTATTGCTGATTACCTTGTAAGGGTTTTCCCCATTGACATCATTGCCTGGGCACCGGGTTAGAATCCTGGAGCCCCGTTACTGAGAGACCAGTGGGACCTCCCTCACCACACAGAGTGCAGCGGCCCAAGAAGGCCGCTCGCTCCACACCACCCTGTCCAGCACAGCTGGAGAGCTGCAATAACTGCCGGCCTTGCTGCTAAGTCCCGCATTCAGAAATTGAGAGTAAAATGGGAGGTTTGGGGCATTGGGATGGCGGGGTGTGGAAATCCTGTCTCGCTCCAAGTGAAATTCCCACAACCAACTACCCAGGGTGAAAGGCCTTAAATGTTAACTCAGTTTCTCCTTCCAAAGACACTAACCTGCTGAGTGTAGTTTTTTGTTAACAGCTAAAAATGTTCTAAAAATTTATTACTGCAAGCTAAAACTACCAAAACCTGTTACATTGTTCAATAGAGTTAAGTATCGATCGAAGCATTTGCTTGTCAGTTTCAATTACCTCCACAGTGTATCTAGCAGCCTGTGTTCTTAGAGACAGTCTGCTATGACCAAAATCTGTTAAAAAGAACTGTAATAATGAGGATTGATTGTACAGATAACAAACAGTGCACGATCTCTGTGATATGCCACTGATCACAGGCCTCCAATCAGAAAAACCATTGTGCAGGACACCCCTGACTCCTTCACCTCAGCCATTTATAAATCTGGTTGGTTAGCTCACTCTAGATCTTTTTATGGTAGCCCACCATGTGGGACCATGTTAAAGATCTTGCTTAACTCCATGGAGCTGACATCAACCACCTTGCCCTCATCAATCCTTTTGAAGACTTCAAAAAGCATTATCACATTTGTGAGATTATTTCACACACACGCACACACACACACACACACACACACACACACACACGCAGAGAGACACACGCGCGCACGCACGCACTCACACACGCACACGCAGAGAGACACGCACACCCCTTGTCTATCCAAATGCTAGTAGGTCCTGACCCTCAGAATCCCCACCAGTAATGTATCCACCACTGGCATCGTGCTGACTGCCCTGTACTTCCCTGGTTTGTCTTTGGTCCCCTTCTTAAATAAAGGCACAACATTAGCCATCCGCCAGTCTTCTGGTGCCTTTGGTGCCTACTTACATGACGATGTAAGTATCTCTGCCAGGACCCAAATAGTTTCTTCCCTAGATGCCCACAATGTGTGAGGATGCATTTGGTCAGGTCCATCTTGCTATTCTTTAAGATTGCTGACACCTCATTTGTAATTTGGATATAGACCAACGCATCACTACTCATTTCCCCCAATTTCCTTGCTTCACTGATTATCTCAGTATGTACAGATGAGGTATTAATTTAACATCATGCTGGAGGAACTCAGTGAAACTCAGCATCTGTGGGAGGGGGCAAAGGAATTTATGGCATTTAGGTTGGAGACCATTCATCAGGACTGAGAGTGAGGAGGGATAGCCAGTATAAAGTGGAGAGGGAGAGGGGTGACACATGAGCCAGTAGGTGATAGGTGAACTGTGGAAGGGTGAAGGATGATGGTTGGATTAAGCCACAAAGGAGCTAGTTATCGATTTCAGGAAAGATGGTGGAGTACATGTCCCGATCATCATCAATGGTAGAAGCGATTGAGAACTTCAAGTTCCTTGCCGTTAATATTACCAGTGATCTGTCGTGGGCCAACCACATTGAAACAACAGCCACGAAGGCACACCACGCCTCTCCTTCCTTCGGACATTCAGGAAACTTGGCATGTCTTCAATGGCTCTTACAAATCTCTGCAGATGAACCATAGAAAGCTTGCTGTTTGGATACATCCCACCTTGGTTGGGAACAGCTCTGGCCAAGACCGTAGGAAATTCTAGAGTTCTGAATGTTGCCCAGTCCATCCGACAAACTAGACTCCCCACCATTGACTGCCTCTACACCACACTGCCTTTGAAAAGTAGCCAACATAATTAAAGACGTCCTACTCCTGTCATTCTTTCCCCTGTTCCCATCAGGCAGGAGATGTGGAGCTTGGAAGTGTGTGCCACCAGTCTAGGGACAATTTCTTTCCATCAGACTTCTGAATAGACCTTTAATAAGCTAGGGTGGTGACCAATTTTCCTCTATCTCATTGTGGGCATTGGACTTTATCGTTGGAATTCGTACACTGCAGTGCTGAGAACGACACCAATCAGCCAAAACATTATGACCACTGACAGGCGAAGTGAATAACATTGATTATGTTGTTACAATGGCACCTATTAAGGAGTGGGATATATTAGGCAGCAAGTGAACAGTCAGTTCTTGAAGTTGATGCAGGAGAAATGGGCAGGATTAAAGACCTGAGCGACTTTGACAAGGGCCAAATTGTTACGGCCAGACGACTGGGTCAGAGCATCTCTGAAATGGCAAGGCTTGTGGGGTGCTCCCGGTCAGCAGTGGTGAGTACCTACCGACAGTGGTCCGAGGAGGGTCAAACCACAAACCGGTGATAGGGTGTTGGGCGCCCAAGGCTCATCGATGTGCGAGGGCAACGAAGGCTATCCCGTCTGGTCCGAACCAACAGAAGGTCTACTGTGGCACGAGTCACATAAAATGTAAATGGTGGTCACGGGAGGAATGTGCCACAATACACAGTGCATCGCACCCTGCTGCGTATGGGGCTGCACACGGAGGACCAACAGCATATTAGGCAGGTGGTCATAATGTTTTGGCTCATCAGGTCATAATGTTTTGGCTGATATATTCTCCACTCTATATCTCCCCCCTTCTCTACCTGTAGTATTCTAGTTCAGCTTGATTGTATTTATGTATAGTATTATCTGATCTGATTGCACAGCATGCAAAACAAAGCTTTTCACTGTACATGTGACTATAATAAACCAGAATGGGGGAGTTGGAGCCAGCTGGGTGAAAGGCTAAAATATATAAGGAGTAAAAGAGCAGATGGAATCGGTTTGGACAAGGAGGGTTGAGGGGAGGAGTGGGTGAATGTGGAGGCTGTTGCTTTGGTGATAAGCAGGGACACCTCTCTACAATGTAATCTGCAAACAACACCACCAGTCACTCCAATCCCCCCTTCCCTCTATCTTCCCTTGCTTTGCTCCACCTTGACTCTCATCCATTTCCCCCCTTCCACCTATATTTCTTCGTCTGACTTACCTCTTCTATCCTTATTTCACACCTGTTGCCTTTTCATATCTGGCCTTCGTAGAACCATATGCCGATCAAAACCCCCCTTTATTGGTATCGCCTATCGCTCAACAGGCTTTGTCCTGCCATTCCTCGCTTCCAACTTTCTCCCCTGCACCCCCCACAATCAGCCTGAAGATGGTTCCCTATCCAAAACGTCACCTCTCCATTTTCTCCAGATATTGCCTGAGTTAGTCCAGCACTTTTGAGCTTTTTTGTCCCTTTTTTAGTTTTATTCATGGGCTCTAATTCAGATTTAGACTAATATAGTCAATTGGAGACATGAGGAACTGCCGATGCTAGTTTACAAAAAAAAGTCAAAGTGGTCCTTAGATGCTGGCTGACCTGCTGAGATACTTCAGCATTTTGTGCCTTTTTTTCCTAATATAGTAGATTGACAAGACTGCACTAAGGTATCGTGTGGAGGAGTTGGATATCTGTCAGTTTATTTTTCAAAAGTAATGACGACTCGATAGCCTTGCTGCTGTTATTAGAGTAAATATGGATTATTCAGTAAATAGTGCCTTTTCTCGCTCATCCTCGCGCTTCACTTTGTCATAAATATTTGTGTATCACCACCTCTAGTCAACTGAATTAAAAAAAAAAAAGATGTGCTGCATATACACCCCGTATTTATGGATAATTTCAGCTTCAAATTTCTTCCATAATGGACAGTTCAGAAGGTAAATGCAGTTTAAATATACTGCATTTCTTAGTCTGTACAAATGGATTCTGTTTGGACATAATTCAACACATCTTTGGTTTGTCTTTGGTAAAACCTTGCCTTTTAATCTTTCTTTTGTATTTCATCTGAAATTTTTATATCCAGCAATATTTATTTTGCAGTTATGACAAGCTGCAGGTGCATTGTGATGATTTTAACGTGTAACAAGATGTCTAATTTTGTTTTCTTTTGCAATCTGTTTATAAATATGTTTCGGTTGGCTATTGTTGCATTTTTCTGCTCATTTATATTTTGCATTTTCTTTTGTCTTTCAAATATTTTAGTTACATAAACTTAGCCATGAAGAGCTAGGTTCCACACTCTTTCACCTCAACCCCTACCCCCAACTTAGAATATTTCCTGCTCGTTAGAATACGTGATTGTTGGGAGTGATGAATTATCACTGTAAATTTTTGTCACTGCTTGTTTATTATCTTGTTTGCTAATATATTTACTCGCTTCACTTCAGCCAACTATATACACATTTCTTGAACCTTTATTTAAGTTTAACACTGTTGGTTCACACTCAGGTTCTCTCCAAGCTGATTGATTAATTCTGTCTTGGTCTGATCAATTTATCCTTGGGATTGGTTTACTCTGAGATCATTTATTAAACCTCCTTTCATTACACGCTTCACTTCAGCCTGTTCCCTGTTTTGGATCCATAACTTCATACCCAATGAAACTTTCTCAAAAGACCTCCATGGGTACCCATGATTAATGCACGACCCATTTTACATGTACCTTTCCTACAGCATGGCTACTGTTATGGCACCTCTATACCAGACCAACTACTGATTTCTTCCCTTGCTACTTTCTACTTGCCTTGACATCCTCTAAACCTAGATTCACTTAGACATCGCTCAGAACTATCACATCATGTTTTCTTTCCTGCCTGTCTTTCCTAAAAGTCAAGTATTATTGACTATTGAGTTCCCAGCTTTGACTTTATAATCTTTAAATAAATATATAAACACTAAGTAAATATACATGTAGTCAGACATAATATCACTGACGAGCTTTAATATACTAAAATATCCTGCACTCTTGTAGTTTTTCGATGTATTAACAGAGAAGACCAGAGGAGGTCAGTACACACTGTAAAAGTAGAATAGAAAACATCTGAAGATTTTCTCACAAAGCTCTCTTATTTAATTCTAATTCCTTACTTTGAAAAATATCATAAATAAAAGTCAATACGGTACTGCATAACTGATCATCTTTTTGCCTCATCTAAAAGCTGACATGCACTAAGATGGATACATACGTAATTGCCATGTGTGCTCAGATCAGATTCTACTGTAGCTCTTAAAGTTGTCACTTATGTTTAAAAAGACTGGTGCCTTGTTTGGATTCCTTTTCAACCTTGCAGTGTGCATTTGTCCTTTGCTAATGCAGCTTTGGTGCAAGTTTTGTTCTTTATAGAGCAGGTTTTTAATCATGCTTGATGTGTTGTAGCCTTTATAAAAAGCAGAATATGCAAAATTAGAATAAAATGATTTTATAGTCCGATTTTAAATTTATTTTGTTTTCTCCAACCGGATGTAGATTTAAATTCTGCAATTAAACTGTGCTAATCAATTAATATAAGCATGACAATTGATGAACCAGAATCTTTACAACAACATGTATGGAAAATATTCCAAAGGTCAAGAATTTTTCAGCCTATAATTTGGTTAATGCTTAAAAGCTGTAAAATTAGATCTTACATTGAGGAGTTTTGAATTGAACAGTGCTTGGTTATAATGGGACGAACAAATAACAAATGTCGTTTGCTTAACCATTTTGTATCGTTGTCCCTATTGTTAGTATTTGAAATCTTTTGTTAATTTTTAATTGTTTTTTGATTTTATCTTTTTCCATTAACTTGTCTTCCAAATGTGCAATGACCTCATGTTTTCATCCATCCTATGACTAAATTTTTAATTTTTTAATTACTTGTTTTGCCGGCCTGCCAATTTGCCAACTTTGTTTACTGCCAGCCAAATTGTAACTTGCCATAATCTAATTACCTGTCTTGTTTTCATTAATGAATTTTGCTCCCTCTATGTAGTAGCATTTTTGCAATTAAGAATCTTTACTGGAGTCAAATTATTCTGATGATAGAAAGCTTCACTTGTGCTTCTGCATTTTTTTTACTTCATTTAATTTCATGAAATTGGTTAGAAATGAAAATAATTCATCCCAGAAGTGCAATTCATGTGACTGCACTTAAATGCGTGTGCAAAACATTTTGTATAAATTATTTGTAAATGATCTGATCAAATGTTTTAAGTTTAGAATGTAGACCATGATTATTTGTGGTTGGTCAAATTAGGTTAATATGCATGTTAGAACAGTTGATGTCATCAGAATTAGGTCATAAATTAAGATCCATCAAAGGAAAATCCACACTTGTATTTTGATAGAATTAATAACTGTAGCGTCTTTGTATTTTGATAGAATTAATAACTATAGAATTAATAACTGTAGAGTAAGATTTCAATAGACAATAGGTGCAGGAATAGGCCATTCGGCCCTTCAAGCCAGCACCGCCATTCAATGTGATCATGGCTGATCATTCACAATCAGTACCCCGTTCCTGCCTTCTCCCCATACCCCCTGACTCCGCTATCTTTAAGAGCTCTATCTAGCTCTCTCTTGAAAGCATCCAGATAATTGGCCTCCACTGCCTTCTGCGGCAGAGAATTCCACAGATTTACAACTCTCTGACTGAAAAGGTTTTTCCTCATCTCCGTTCTAAATGGTCTACCCCTTATTCTTAAACTGTGGCACCTGGTTCTGGACTCCCCCAACATTGGGAACATGTTTCCTGTCTCTAATGTGTCGAATCCCTTAATAATCTTATATGTTTCAATAAGATCCCCTCTCATCCTTCTAAATTCCAGCGTATACAAGTCTAGTCTCTCCAGTCTTTCAACATACGACAGTCCCGCCATTCCGGGAATTAACCTAGTGAATCTACGCTGCACGCCCTCAATAGCAAGAGTATCCTTCCGCAAATTTGGAGACAAATAATGTTTCAATAACTAACATTATTTGTCCTCACCCAATATATTTTTGGGGGGTTTAATTTAGGGGTAATTTGGGGGTAATATTTGATTTTGACATTTGAGAGACAGACCCTTTGCAAATTTTGATGATTGTCATTCAATTTTGAATTCTTATTATTAATTTGTTTGAAGAGGTTTTTTGAGGATATTTTTAATTAGCAAAGATTGAAGTTACAATTGCTGAGAAAGTGTATTTCCATGTTTTACCTTGTTGGGAGGACTCATCTTGAATACCTTGTGCTACTTTAAAGCTTATAATTTGGCCCAATCAGGGCCCATAAGCTTGCAACTTCAAACTTGAACTTGTGGAAAGAAAAGCAAGAAAGACTTAATTTTTTTTACCCTTTTTATGGCTCTGGTTGTCCCAGTTATTGGAGTAATTTTGAACTGTGGTCTGCTTTATAATGCAGGACTCATGGCAGCCATTTTCTGCAGAGCAAAGTTTCACAAGCAGCAATGCTTTCATGACCAGATAATTTGCTTTTGTGATATTGATTGTTGGATACATATAGATCATGTACAAGGGATAACTTGATCTAATTTGAAAGACTGTGATAAAATAATTTGCTTGCATTTGAAAATGTGAATGGTAACTACCTGGATCGTGTAGCACTCCATTTGTACTTAGTTTGTGGAGTGGGCTTTGAACCTGCAATTTGTTAATTTGGAAATAAGAATGCTCTCAGTGATCTGACAATTGTGATATTTTTTAATGGAAGCTTTAAGCAGCTGAAATTAGTCGTGTTTTTATTGCAATACTTACTTAAAATCTTCCGGTCCTTTTGCTATTGGTCTCTGGATCGCCAGATATTCCAGCTCTCGCCCATTAAGTGCACCTGTGTTGATTACATTCTTGATTGATATTTAAGGCATTTGAATCAAACAAATATGTTTGGATTAGCATGTTTTAGAAATCAGAGGACATCGAGTAGAAAGACCCTCACAATATTCATCGATGTTGGATGTGAAGCGTGCCTAATCCAGAGTTACTGTAGAGATTCCTCAGAGCAGTGTCCTATGCTACCAACCAACTTCAGGTACTTCAAAAATCACATTCCTTTCATCCCAATGTTAGATGTACAATGGATGTTGTTGATTGCTTTTTCAACCCCTGAAAATTAACCTGCCTTCTTCTGGCAGGTGCCGCTCAACATTCAGGCGTGTGTTGATGATTGGAAAATAATATTAACAGCGCACAAGTGACCATCTCTAGTAAGAGAGAATTTAATAGCCAAACCACGATTGAAATTCACCCGCCACCACCAACACGGGAAAGGGGTTGGTGGGGTTTGGGTTTGCAGGGATTGACTTAATTAGCAAGAAACTGAAGTGGGCCAACCACACACATCCGTTGGCTGTGAGAGCAGGTCAGAGATAAGGTTTCACGTGGCAAGTGGCTTGCCTCTTGGCATGCAAAAACCTTTCCACTTGACAAGGCACAAGTCAGTAGTGTCATGGAAAACTCTTTGCCTGCATGAGTATTGGTCCAGGACAAGACAAGGGAATCAGCACTCTTCATGACAAATCGTCCCGCTCTATTGGCTCCATATCCACCCCAAGGATTCACACTGTTTTTTATTAAAACTGCCAGATTGCAGGTATTCGCAGAGGCTACTCCCAACAGCATTTTCCAAGCCTACATCTGGAAGGGCAAGGATACCAGATACATGGAAACAACTCCCTATGGGTTGCCCTCCAAGTTCCACAGTCTTGATGTAACAGTGTTGAATGTTGGCAGAGTTCCTACCTGACAGCATTTTGGAAGTGCCATCAAAAGGACCTCCTCAAATCAACAAGGTGAACTTCAACTATCACCTTGTATAGGAAGGAACGGCAGATGGTGGTTTAAACCGAAGATAGACACAAAAAACTGGAGTAACTCAGCTGGACAGGCAGCATCTCTGGAGTGATGGAATGGTTGATGTTTCCGGTCAAGACCTGCTGTGTTACTCCAGCTTGTTGTGTCTATGTTCAACTACCACCTTTTTGTTTACCCAATGCTCTATTTGAATACCTTCACTAAAAGGACTAGCAGTTTAACATAGTGGTCCACCATCACCTTCTTAAGAGTAATTAGAGATGATCAAATATTCCTTCCTTTCCAATGATGCCTACATGGAAAATTAAAAATGTACACTTTGTATTTGTGTTAGATAATTCCTAACCCCCCCCCCCCCCCCATAGTCTTTATTGTGAGGCCTTCAAACAAGAGGTAAACTTTGTACTTAAGTGTTTCGCTTGAATTGATTCCCATCTGGAATGTTCCAATACTATACAATACAATATCTTTATTGTCATTGTACAAGTACAATGAGATTAAGAATACCACTTCCATATCGATGCTATAAAATACACAAAACACGGCATAAACAAAAACAACTAAAGAAGGGGGAAAAAAAGAAACAAGGTAATGATGCAGTGCAACGATATTACCTTGGATATTCTGTGCATCAGAATTATGTGATGTGAGCGATGGGGATACTGGACTGCAAATTAAGGAGGTTCAAGATTGAGTTGTAGGACGGGTTGGTTTTAGGAATGACGATCCAGAAACCTTTTGGAGAGGAAGAAGTTGTAAACGAAGAGACCATCTTTAAGGATAGACGAGTTGAGTGAAGATTTTTAAGAAACTGGATTGAAGTAGTTTTAAAAATGAAATGGTGCATGTTATCATGGAACAGAAGTGTGCTTTAACAGGCATGGGGTCAATGAAGAACGAGGTGGATATCCAACAGCAGCGTATTTTTGACTGGGAATGGAAAGAGTTGAAAGGAACCTGAGGTAGATGGAGAGGCTGTAAAACAGATAAATATAAATCGGTCATTGATGAACGACGGTCAAATAAATGTATCCTGATCATAAACGTAATATGGAAGAAATGATATGAGGAATCTCATTTATGATCTGGGGTACTGTAGTGTTTTTTACATTTGTAAATGGGTAGATTCTATATTCAGCTAGAAGTAACATCAAAATGGTCAATAGTGATAAGAGCAAGATGGATTAGCAACACTTGCTTGACGGAAGATTGTCCTATGCCTGCAGACTGATTTATGACTAAGTGATCTCTATTCACTGGGAGACTGTATCTGTGGTCAATAACTAAGGATCATCTTCATGGTTCAGGATGATAATAGAGAGTGAGCTGTTGTTCAGACACCAATAAGGCCGAGTACTGCTTGAATACACAGACCTGCAAAGATGATCTGATTATGAATGGGAAGAAGACAATGTGCGAAAAACATTACGATTTTGGGTTAGGAACCTTGTTTGGACTGATTGGAATAGGGATGGTACAAAAGCTGGCAAGTGATAGGTGGATGCAAGTCAAGAGAGGTGTGATTGGCAGATGGTGGAGTTATTGACAATGGCTAGAGGTGTAAAGGTGTCGAAAGGGTCAGATAAGGAAAGAAGAGGGGGAGTGAATTGTAATGCCAGAGAGAGAGATAGGCGCGGGGGGGTGATGGAAGTGGAGAAATGGGGGGGGGGGGGGGGGGAATAAAAGAGAATTACATGCATAGGTTTGGGGTGGGGGAATAGGGTGGTTATTAATTGAAATTGGAGATTGGGTTCTAGGATACCCAAGCTGAATATGAGGTGCTGTTTTTCCAGTTTGCACGTGGCCTCACTCTGACAGTGGTGGAGTCCAAGGAAAGAGAGGTTGGTATGGGATAGGGAAGGGTAGTTTAAATGGTTAGCAACCGTAGCTCTAGCCAGTCTTGGTGGACAGAGTGCAAGTGTTCGGTGAAACAGTTGCTAGGTCTACAATTGGTCTCACTAATGTGGTCTCCGTTACATATTTCCCATTTTATCAACTCTCTTTCCCCTTCTCCCTGTCCTCTTCCACCCATATCCCCCCTCTGGCTTTGCATTTCTCGTCTTATCTGACATCCTTTTGCTCTAAAAGCCTCTATCACTTTCTTCATCTCCCAATTGACAATCCCCCCTCCCCATCCTCCCACTTCACCTGTATCCACCTATCACTTACCAGGCCATGTCCCAACCGCGCACCTCTTCCTGCTTTCTCATCCCATTCCAATCAGCCTGGAAAAAGTCCTGATCCAAAATGTGATCTGTCTATTCCTCCACAGTTGCTGCCTGGAATCCTCCAGCACAAGATTCCAGCATCTACTATTTCTTGTCTCTCCATTCTACACTGCACAGTTGTGCCCTCTCTAACTTGGATCCCCACACTTAACGTATATGGAGTTAGTGCAGGCAGAGAATTTTATTTTGTCCTTTATGTGTGCACAATTACAAGAACTTCACCAATTGTTTATAAATTTCGAAGATCTCTGTAAAGGCCAAAACTGAAGATGGTACTCCAGCAATCTCACCAAGATCATACACACCCAATATTACATAAAAGGACCAACATAAAAATAACATTTTATTTGCTTTTTATAATTGAATTGCAGATCCTAAACTCTTAATGACCTATTTAGCATAACTCACAGTTTGGTTTACCTCTTGCATTAAGAGATACGGCGTGGAAACAGGCTCTTCGGCCCACCGAGTCTGTGCCAACCATACACTAGCCTTATGTTACGCATTTGGGACAATTTACTATTTTTACTGAAGCCAATTAATGTACAAACTTGTATGTCTTTGGAGTGTGGGAGGAAACCAGAGTACACGGGTAAAACCCAGAGGGAGAACGTACTAACTCCGCACAGACAGCACCCATTGTCAGGATTGAACTGTAAGGCAGCAACTCTCCACTACGCCTCCGTGCCATTGCATTATATAACCATTGTACAATTACTTACGTGCCCAATACGTCTGGCTACCCAGCCTTGCCTTGCAGAGATACTTGACTAAATAAAATGTGGCTAAAAGAATGTGTACTGCAAAAGGTAAGCCCAGACAGCTAACTTGTTTGCAGAGATACTTGACTAAAGAAAATGTGGCTAGTTGCAAGAAGGTGATAATTGTCTTAACTGTGTACGTAGCCAGCAGCACCAACACTGGAATGTTACTTCTTTGATGTACAATGTAGAGCTAACTGATAAGAGAGACAAGCCAGGCTAGCTGGATATTGGGACCATGAAATTCTGGAATTTATTGAGGATGTAACTAGGAAAATTGACAGGGGAGAGCCGGTGGATGTAGTGTACCTGGACTTTCAGAAAGCCTTCGACAAGGTCCCACATAGGAGATTAGTGGGCAAAATTAGAGCACATGGTATTGGGGGTAGAATACTGACATGGATAGAAAATTGGTTGTCAGACAGAAAGCAAAGAGTGGGGATAAATTGGTCCCTTTCAGAATGGCAGGCAGTGACTAGTTGGGTTCCGCAAGGCTCGGTGCTGGGACCACAGCTATTTACAATATACATTAATGACTTGGATGAAGGAATTAAACATAACATTAGCAAATTTGTAGATGACAGAAAGCTGGGTGGCAGTGTGAACTGTGAGGAAGATGCTATGAGGTTGCAGGGTGACTTGGACACGTTGTGTGAGTGGGCGGATGCATGGCAGATGCAGTTTAATGTGGATAAATGTGAGGTTATCCACTTTGGTGGTAAGAACAGGAAGGCAGATTATTATCTGAATGGTGTCAAGTTAGGAAAAGGGGACGTACAACAAGATCTGGGTGTCCTAGTGCATCAGTCACTGAAAGGAAGCATGCAGGTACAGCAGGCAGTGAAGAAAGCCAATGGAATGTTGGCCTTCATAACAAAGAGGAGTTGAGTATAGGAGCAAAGAGGTCCTTCTGCAGTTGTACAGTGAGATCACACCTGGAGTATTGTATGCAGTTTTGGTCTCGAAACTTGAGGAAGGACATTCTTGCTATTGAAGTAGTGCAGCGTAGGTTCACGAGGTTAATTCCTGAAATGGCGGGACTGTCGTAGGTTGAAAGACTGGAGCGACTGGGCTTGTATACTCTGGAATTTAGAAGGATGAGAGGGGATCTTATTGAAACATATAAGATTATTAAGGGATTGGACATGCTGGAGGCAGGAAACATGTTCCCAATGTTTGGGTGTCCCGAACCAGGGGCCACAGTTTAAGAATAAGGGGTATGCCATTTAGAATGGAGATGAGGAAGAACCTTTTCACTCATAGAGTTGTGAAGCTGTGGAATTCTCTGCCTCAGTGGAGGCCAATTCTCTGGATACTTTCAAGAGAGAGTTAGATAGAGCTCTTATTGATAGCGGAGTCAGGGGGTATAGGTGAAGGCAGGAATGGGGTACTGATTGTGCATGATCAGCCATGATCACGGTGAATGGTGGTGCTGGCTCGAAGGGCCAAATGGCCTACTCCTGCACCGATTGTCTATTGACTAATGCCTTTATGTGTCTTCCCTGCCCTTCACTGGAAGTACCTGGCTATCAACTCATTGCTCTTTGATGTACAATGTTGAGCTAACTGATAAGAGAGCCAATCTCAGACTTGTCGGGAAGGTGCAAACTACAGCATATTGGAACCAGGACTAATGCCTTTAGGAATGTGTCTTTTTGATCTATACAGCATAAAACATCAGGTCCAGTCTTTGTTCTTTGGAGTGGGCACTTGGGACTGGCAAGTGTAGTGATATATTTGCTGCGGTCCTGCCATTTCCCGCCGGCTGATATAGTAAAGCCTGTGTTGGTTTACCTAACCCATTGCGTGTTGTCTGTTTTAAGAAGAAGCGAACTTTAACAACAATTACTTATTTACCCAATACGTCTGTTGCTTTTAGTACGATCTGCAGCTGCCAACTCAAAAAAATCTATCAAAATCTTTTGTGTCATTACAAAGTGGTTGTGAAAGCAGGTTAGAAGCCAATAAAATATTCAGTCCTCCAAATAATTTCTGAAAATTACAAATGGAGCGTCCTGCCATTGCCCCTGGAACTGATTTGCATCATCTGTTCCATTCATCCTATGTTACACTTTAGTCTTCCAAGTTTTAACTGACATTTATTCTTTGGGCATATAAACTTGTCAATTAGCTTGTTATTTTTGGAGCCATGGCATAACTTTGGATGTTCGTTGCAAGATTCAATTGGGTTTGATGGAATTTGGTATTTTCTTTTTCTCTCTGGTCTCTGTATTGTACTGAGATTTTTATTTGAACCTTCTGTTTTCTTTTTCTCCTGGAGGCTGGCAACTAATGGTTGCTGCATTGCTTTTACAGGCCTATTATCAATCGCTCGTAACATATACAATTGTACCTGCACAGCAGTGTGATGAAAATAGTGTGACTTGTGAATCTGGTTTCACACTGAATCCATTGAATGACGGATATATGATCCATTTATACAAATGGATCATTGTATAACTGAGGTTTCTTGATTTTTAGGTATAATTAATCATGTCTGATAAAATAAGTGGTAATATGGAGACTATTTATTTTAGTAGTGTGATTTAAAAGACACAGTACGAAAGGAAAAAAAGGTTAAAGTATAAGAGGGTATTCACAGCCTGGGGCTAGAACATGTTGACATCATTACCATCCACTGGTCCATCAACCTGAATTTAAGATGTAAACTAATTCGTGCCTGCTTGATCGCACCAGTACACTTGTAACATCCCTTTCCTGACTTCACTGAAGTTAACACTTTTTAATGAAAGCATCTTAATATTGGATATTCAGTGGGGAGAACAAATTAAAAAATCATAGATTAGCATGCGGAACTCCATTATACTTGCTTGGCGATGAATGTGTGCCTTTGCTGTCCAAAGTATCAATTTTGCTGTGTTGGGTTTACTGCTTTATCCTGTGCTATGTCACTTCAGTCCTTTAATATGAAAAAATAAATGCAAGAGGAAGTAGGTATTTCAAATTCCATCGTCTCCAGGTGTTTTTTGTTTTGTTCTGACCTTTTGTGACTCTTCATAAGTTATTTTTCAGAAGATGGCAGTGCACATTTTATTCATGACATGCTCCCTTTATTTAAAAAATGCTCTCCATTGGTGTTTTGCAGAGGCTGTACAGGGCAGTGTTAATTTTAGATACTGTTTCCACAACATATAGCTAAAATTCATCATAAGATTCATCATTGTCCTAAACTGTTAACTCTTTCTCTTCACATGTACCTGTTGACTATTTCCTTTGTTTTCTGTTTTGAAGAAGTTGCTTAAAGATCTCTGTGCCAATTGCATGCGTTGATGTTGATTTGTACCAGCATCTGCAGTTATTTTCTAACCTTTGTTTGGGTTGATATCGTCTGGGCTAAATTGATTGAAGAGCGGTTTTTGATATTTGGGATGTCCAGGATGGATTACCCAATTAGCATTTTTCAAATGCTTCATCTTATTCATTTGCTTGCTGGGTTCCACTGAAGACAGGCACAAAAAGCTGGAGTAACTCAGCGGGTCAGGCAGCATCTCTGGAGCAATGGAATAGGTGATGTTTCGGGTCCAGACCCTTCAGATAGATCCTGTTGTGTCTATCTTTGGTGTAAACCAGCATCTGCAGTTCCTTCCAACACGTGCAGGGTTCCATTGTTGTTCAGTTGTGCTTCCTCCAATCATCTACCTCTGTGCTGATCTCTCGGTTTTGCAAATAGAAGTGTTCTCCCAGCCCTGGTGTAATTATGATGGGAGACATTGTCTAAATGGAATGAATAGGGATGATAAATATTTTGGCCTTATGACAATGAAGGAGAGCTATTCAAATTTTAGCTGAGTTCCCTTATGCTCATGAGAACTTTTGATCATTGTTTCCCAGACTCCTGTACTAATCTAAAGTTTGGGCTGATGTCAGGTGGTCTGAGTGGTTTTAATACAATTTTCATGTAGGTTTGGTATACATAGGTGGCTTGCTATGCAATTTAAGAAGGTAGTTAAGAATGCTCTGTAGCCTTGTGGGTATGTAATTATTTTGGCCACAGTGAGACTATGATCAGAATATTATTTGCACTTGCCTAATGAACGAATGATAGATGTGCATTTAAAGTTCACCAGATTGATTCTTGATATGGGAAGAATTTCCTATGAGGACAGATTACAAATACTTTTTTCAGTACTGTCTGGAATAAAGAAGGATGAGAGGTGATCTGAGTTCTAATGATGCTCGATAGCATAGATGCTGAGGAAGAATTCCCTGTTTGCTATATTGGATTTGGGAGTAAAATAAGAGGTAGGCCATTCAGGTTCAATTGGTATCTTTTACTGTGGTAAATTTGTCAATCTATGCTGTATGGTTTCTTTGTGATAAGACCATAAGAAATGAAAACAAGAGTAGGCTATTTGATCCTTTCTGACTGCTTAACCATTCAGGACTGAGATAAGAAGAAATTGTTTCACTCAGAGGGTTGTGAATCTTTGAAATTATCTTCTCAAAATGAATGTGAGGTATTGTTGCCGAGTATATTCAAGCAGGCAGTTAATAGATTTTAGATGTTTTAGGAATTGAGGGATATGCAGTAAGTGCAGGAAAGTGGTGCTGAGGCAAAAGATCATTGTTATTACCTTGCAGGCATAAAGGGCTGAATGACCTACCCCTGCTTCTCATTCTAGAATGGAAACTGGCCCTTCAGATCAGCAAAACCATCAGGCAGAATTTTGCACTAATCCTACATTAGTTCAATTTTATTCTCTCCCATCAACTCCCCACAGATTCTACCACTCATCTGTACAATCGGGACAGTTTTGGAATGTGGGAGGAAACTGGAGCACTGAGGGAACCCAGGCAGTCACAGGGAGAATCACTTATTCCACGTAGATATCATTAGAGGTCAGGTTTGGTCAGGGCCGGTGGGTCACTCGACCTGTGAGGCAGCCGCTTCATTAGCTGTGTCATTATGTTGTTCTACCCTTGACCAACGCATAATTCATCATGACCATTTTTAGAGCTAGTTTAGTTAGCTCTCCCTGTTCCCAGGAATGACCCTGAACGCTAATTAAGGCGGTAGTATGGTCTCATGGCTTCCATTCTTGGCATGTTTTTTATGATTATTTAATTAATTGAATTTAAATTTTCTCAGTATTATGATGGGCTTCAAACTCCTGCCTCGAAATAATTGATTAAACTCAGAAGTACAGGTAATAGAATCAATATGATTGTATTCTGTAGCTGGTAACCTTAGTTTTTAAGTTTGTCAACTTGCAGCACATGTCAGAGTGACTTATTAAATAAATGTTTCCAGCTCTTAATATCCTCTTGCTTGCTACTAAACTATAAGTAACACAAAATTGCAATATATTAAGTTGGAACTATGAGACTCAAATATCGATTGAAAATTATCTGTTAGATTTTACATTAATTGTTTCCAAACCACTTGTGTTCAATATTGGCTGTAACTTTGACCAATTACTTCTTTTTAATTGCAAGAGTAAAAACAACCTAACAGATACGAGAATTACAGAGTAAGCCAGACAGATGTCAGATGAGGAATTCCTGTTGCTTTGTTGTAAACATGGGGATCCCTGAGATAAAACTCAGACGATCTGATCTCTCAGCTAATTTTAGTTGGCAAAAGCTTCTGTTATTATTTTTCCTTACACATCTTGAGCATGACAGTACTGAATAATAATTTTATTTTACTTGGATGGCAGCCGCTTAAAACACCTGCTGTTCTTGCTGTTCACATTCTGAACAGGTTATCTCTTCTAATTGGCACTAACCTTTGACCTGTGATGTCTGCTTGCAAGACCAAACCATCCATATCTGACAGGTTTTGTAGGGGCCTAATTATTTATCTATTTGCAGGCGTGTTTTCTTTTTCAACTGCAGCTGCCTTCCTTCAACAAGACACATTTTCATTGATTCCCTAGTCCATTCATGTAAAAAAGGCTATTTCTTTGTCTCTTCTCGAAGAGTGTGACTGAACTCCTGAATTTATTTACCAAAAATTAGTGTGCCGAATTTCTGCTGAGAACCCTTTTGGTAACTTAAAATCCTATATAAAAAAAAAAAAATCCATTCCTTTGCTAATTTTTCCAACCAGTATTGCCAACAAAACACAAAATGCTGGAAATATAGCAAGACAACATCTACAAAGGGAGAAAAAGATTTAATAATTGGGATTAACCAGACTGTAAGCTTTGGTAATGATTTATAACATTTTCTGATTTAATTACAAGTATCCAATATTCAGATTTTGTTTGGGATTACCCCCAAATAGTTTGAAACCTCTCCATCTCGGCCAAATATGCATGATGAATATTTATTTTTACTGTTGGGATCAAGGATAACTTTCTTCCATTGGTTTTGTGGCTTTGTGAGATGAATAGAGGGACAATGTGGGAACCTTAAACTCATTCCCAGATGGGACAGGAAATTCCTGATGGGATGGGTGGCTTACAAGGGGGCGTGCTCCTTCTGCCGTTTATGCACGGATTTTGTGTTCATCCTATTCATGGATTCACGTGCTTATTACTATCACAAATGTTGCGTTTTACTTTGAGTAGTTTTGCGCCTGGGCTCTCAGGAGTCAGTGGAGATATTGCATTTTTTTCAAGGAGGCTTTAAACACATATTTGCATCTTCCCAGCTCTCTGATGATCTGTCCCCATGAGAGAGCTTGTAAGGACTTTATTCCTTGGAGCGCAGGAGGCTGAGAGGTGATCTTAGAGGTGATTAAAATCATGATGGGAATAGATAGGGTGAATACAGTAGGAAAAAAACTGGAGATGCTGGTTAAAATCGAAGGTAGACACACAATGCTGAAGTAACTCAGCGGGTCATGCAGCATCTTGGGAGAGAAGGAATGGGTGACGTTTCGGGTCGAGACATAGAGCTCCTCGTCCACTCCTCCTATTTCCATGGGAAGGAGTCCTCATCACCCAGTGATGACCCCTTCTCGCGTTTCCTCCTGGATTCCCCCGGATGGCCTCTACCTTCATTAGACCTTTTCATTTCCAACTGCCAACGGGACATCAACCGCCTCAAATTTTCCACTCCCCTGACTTACTCTAACCTCTCCCCTCCTGAACGTACAGCCCTCTGCTCAATCTGCAGCAACCCCGACTTGATTATCAAAATCAGTCTGAAGAAGGGTCTCGACCCGAAACATCACCCATTCCTTCTCCCCTGATATGCTGCCTGACCCGCTGAGTTACTCCAGCATTGTGTGTCTATCGGGTGAATACAGTCATTTACCAAGAGTAGGGGAATGAAGAGTCCAAGAAGATAGGTTTAAGGTGGGAGGAGAAAGGAACCCGAGGGGCAGCTTTTTCACACAGAGAGGGGCGGGTAGATGGAATGAGCTCCCAGAGGAGGCAGTTGAGGCAGGTACTATAACACCATTTAAAAGACATTTGGACAGGTACATGGACAGGAAAGGTTTAGAGCAAACTAACGTAGATGCGGCATCTTGGTCAGTGTGGGCAGGTTTCTGTGCTGTTTGACTCTGACTCTAACAGAATGCCTATTTTTGGGGTCTGGTTTTGCGATCAATGTGGAATGCTCAATTGAGTTGATTGAGTGTAATCAGGGCCTCAGTAGGGGGCATTGCTTTGGGAGAGACTTCCATCAGGAGAAGAGATCAGTTTACTTTTTCTTCTAGTGCATTTGGAGGATTTTGCAATGTCTAAATTTAGTGCGCAGTCTAAATCTGTTTGATTAATTCACAATCTCGAGTTCGAACACTGCTCTCGTCCAACTGCTAAACTCTCCAACCTAACTTTACTGCATGGAAAATATGAAGTAAGAGGAAATGCAATTTTAACAATGTACATGTAGTTTAATTTCTGAATGCCCAGGAGTCGAATGGAAAATTGAGGGGGTGGAGTGGGGTGGGATTGGTGGGAATCATCTGCCGAACTTACTGCAAATCATGTTAGGCTGTCATATGACCCCAGACATGCTCATCTGATAGACCGAGTGAAATGCAAGTGGAAGAATGAAGACAGCAGCAAACTGTTGACGTGCTGTACTGACATATAGAATCACAAGTATTGGCACCTTTATTCCATGTGAATGAGGGGCAGGGGAAAGGGAAGAGACGTAGATTGCTGGATTTAGTAAAATCTCTTCCGCTCTCCCATCCCATGATTTTGCTATTTGTTTCCCCTGTCCAGTTTCTGCCCCAGCCCCATGACAGTTACTCGCTCCTTACTCCTCTCAACAAAAGCCTCCAGATTCAGGGACCGCTGTTATCAGACAACTGAGCCATCCTACCACAACCAGAGAGCAGTCCCGAACTACTATCCACCTCATTTGGAGACCCTCGGACTATCTTTGATCGGACTTTACTGGGCTTATCTGGACTAAACATTATCCCCATATCATGTATCTGTACACAGATGCTCCTCAACTTACGATGCTTCGACTTGCGATATTTTGACTTTACGATGGTGCAAACGCTGGGCAACGGCAGTGAGCCACAGCTCGCTTCCAGTCACGTGATCAGGTGCATTAAATGCATTTTCGACGTATGATATTTTCGGATTTCACCTGAAGGCCTTTCCCCCAGTAACCCCACCTTCCTCTTGCGCTGGTTCACCAGATCGTTTCAAACAGAATTGGCCATCCAGTTAAATCAATTGGAGTGTGCTGCATCCTCTAAAGTTTACTTGCATGTGAATATCATGTGGGCACAGAATTAGTCTCAGCTATGGTGCCTGTTGCTTTCAAATGTCTACTTGTTTAAACATGAAGTGTAATGGGTGTCTGCATGAACTATTGTCGGTCAATGTTTTGAGCAGAATAGAATGATCAGGTGTTGATTAGTGTTGACATTGGCAGAAATTGATATATTTTGAAAGCAGGCAGACAAGGTCTTATTTTTCAATATGTTCTGGCTTGGGGGGGATATAGGTGTAAAGAAATAACCCACAGGTACCTGCTAATGCTTAGCGCAAGTTAAATTTGCTACGTTTATACAAGACTTGAGCTAAATGTCGTATTCAAAAATGTTCCAAATGGGCAAGTAAATTACTGCACATCTGTGCTGCAGGTTCCATCTACTTTATTGTTAATGTTAATGTAATCCAGAAGGCTCAGGGTGATGGTTTGGCTTGAGGAAAAGCAGGATCTGTTCTTATGGTTTATTTTGTGAGACGATGGGTTTAGCTACTCTTTCATGATTTCTGTTAGTGTTGGCTATTTCCTCAGCTATTCTGGTAACGAGTGTGGAAATCAAACTTAACATTGCAGAAGATAATAAAAGGCTGATGCTTTTAGTAGTGCAATACCAAAGATATTTGCCAACAATGCTCTGTATTTTGGAGAAGAAATTTGCAGTATGTGAAAATTGAGGTTTTCCTTAAAGTGAGCAATTTTATTTGCTGTAGTAATGCTGAGTCACCTAAGGAGACATTGGCCCCGGTAGTATGGTCAGTATCGAACCTATGCTATTGATGTTGATTGTGTAGGTAACTCTCCATAAAGATTGAGCTGATTTTTGAATCATGCTCATATCCAGCAGCTGCAATTTCACCAAGCTGGTTAAACAATCATCATAGAACAATCTAAAAAAAAAAACAGGAACAAAAGCATCATCTTTAATATTTTAAACATTTAGTGGACATTAAAGATATGCTATATACATTTGGTTAAGGCAGGAGATGAAATATCAAACTTTAATACACGAGTAAATGTCATGGAGATTTTTATTTGAGCGGCTTACATGAATCTAGATTTTAGGCTGGAGAGTTTGTGAAGCAGCAATAATGTCTTGGGGCGCTATTATGAAACTCGGACCCCATGTAACAAGAGCATAGGATTTCAATAAATTTAGATAGGTCATAATACCATGTTCACATCTGTTCAAGAGATTTTCCTTGATTTCATATCATATCATATCATATATATACAGCCGGAAACAGGCCTTTTTGGCCCACCAAGTCCGTGCCGCCCAGCGATCCCCGTACATTAACACTATCCTACACCCACTAGGGACAATTTTTACATTTACCCAGCCAATTAACCTACATACCTGTTTTTTTTTAGAAAACAGCAAATAGTATATGTAGCCTTTGGGGTAAGGCTGAGATTTTGTCTGCAGCTTCTGGATTTCTAAGTTAAACTAAATGTGTGAAAATCCTGAAGCTAGTGTCAGGTTCACAGTGTAATGAAGAAAATGTCAATAGATTCATTACTGTACTGAAAGCAGGACAGATAAAATAGTTAATGTGAACGTAAAGTAAGAACATGGTAGAGGGGTGGGTTGGCAATTCCCAATTTAGAATCCTGGCAGCCTGATGCATGCAAAAACGAGGCTGTATGAGTTGTAGGAATGCAGAGATTTTGGGGCTGTTACAGGATTGGAGGGAATTATCGAGTTAGGGAGAGATAGGATCACAGGCACACCTGAAAGTAAGTGAATATTTTAATACCAGTGCCTTGTTTTGTAAAGGGTAATATGAATCTAGAAGAGGATCGTAAAAGTGGGAAACTTGAAGACATAGAAAAGTACAGATGCTCCCCGACTTACGATGCTTCGACTTACGATATTTTTGGTTTCCAATGGGTTTCTCGGAACGTAACCTCATCGTAAGTTGAGGAGCACCTGCAGTTGAAAGAACTGATCTCAAAATGGTCCTCTCAGGCTATAAGAAATGTAGTGACGTGCCAAAATACACAAGACAGAATCCAGATATCCATTCAAGCTGTTCACATGTTCTCTCGTTGGTGGAATAGCCCAATTGTTCACTTTGATAGAAGCATCAAGGACCAATGCTGTAAAACATACGGAAAGAAAGATATTTGAAAGAAAGGGTAAATTGTTCTGTAATATATAAAGTTAAACTGAACGTGTAATGTGCTCCTTTTATATTTAATAGATAAAATTAATAGATAAAATGTATAATTTATTTGTAATCGAATGAAACATTTAATTTTGTTTCCACTGCAATGTGCCTGTAGTCAGTGTGCGTGTGATTTGGGGGTGTTGCCATTTAGGAATTTGGGCTTTTGCTTCCTTTCTGGTAGATATTTTAGATATTAACTTCATTGTTAATCTATTGATTAATTGCTTCGGCACCACGTGTCATGCTACTGATGAACAATATGTCACAGGAGATTAGAATGAAAAAAAAGTAAAATTCCAAGCTAATATACTAACCGATGCAACATCATTAGCAAATGTTCATTATTTTAAATGTTTGTTTAATGGGAAGTTAGCCAGCCACACGTTTTTGGCAAGTTAACGACTTTTAATCAAGAATGTGGCAGAAGCAATGGAAGCTTTTTCAAACAATAGACTTCAGGTGTAAAAACAGTTCATGCTCAAGTTAAAATCCTAGTTCCCTCTGTTCATACATGGCCAAATGAAAACACAAGTTGAATGAATGGTTTGGTACAAAAAGATTATGAAAGGATAAACCTGAAAAAAAAGAATAGTTACCAAATCATTTGCTCCCTCTGAGCAAAGACAAGAAAACTATGGTGGTGTTTAGAAATCTACTTTTGAATTTATTGTGTTTTACTGAGTTTAAGTAGCAACATACTTTTTCCTTGCATTACTTGCTTCAAATTGTGCATATCTGCAAACTGAATGTGAAGTCATACCTTAACTATGCCTTTACGTTTTACTAAACACAGTGTCAAAGCAGACACTATTGCTGCCAAACAGGTTTTAATCCTAACGTGATGTGTGGAGTTTGCACTTATCCCGGGCATGTAAATTTTCCGCGGATTTCCATGTTTTTAAAATCCATTTTCCACGCTTTTTGCATGATTTCCGCGTTTTTCACTGTGCCAAAATCGCGTTTACCAACGGAGAAATCGGATCGGAAAAAAAATAGAACATAAACGATGTATAGACTTGTAATGAACTCTAGGGATCCGCTAGAGATCGCTAGGGGTTCCACGAGAAATCCCTCGCGGCCTGGAAGTCTCCCCGAAAATGTGGGACCTAGGCTGGACAAGGCAGCCAATCTCAACCTCATCGGGACTTCCACGGCCGATCGGTGGGTTGAATTTGCAACCTGCTGCCGGGGCTCTGGAACTCCAGCCCAGCTGGAGCCAGCACATCTATCCATATAGCCGACTTCTTTGGCTGGCTGGATAAACCAGCAAAGCTCTGGAACCAAGAGTGCCAGAAAATAGTGGTGGAACTGTAATGAGTAAATATTAAATTTAAGTGCAAGATTATATAACTAAATTAATTAAGACGGGGTTATCATATCATATCATATACATACAGCCGGAAACAGGCCTTTTCGGCCCTCCAAGTCCGTGCCGCCCAGTGATCCCCGTACATTAACACTATCCTACACCCACTAGGGACAATTTTTTTAATTTTTTTTTAAAAATATTTACCCAGCCAATTAACCTACATACCTGTACGTCTTTGGAGTGTGGGAGGAAACCGAAGATCTCGGAGTAAACCCACGCAGGTCACGGGGAGAACGTACAAACTCCTTACAGTGCAGCACCCGTAGTCAGGATCGAACCTGAGTCTCCGGCGCTGCATTCGCTGTAAAGCAGCAACTCTACAGCAGAAAAGCCAATTACCACCTTTTTGGACTGATTATCAATTAATGTGCGAATTTACTTCAAATTGTTATTAGTATCGAGATGGATTCTTAGAACAGCTTGTACTGGAGCCTACCAGGGAGAAGGCAATTCTGGATTTAGTGTTGTGTAATGATCCTGATCTGATAAGGGGACTAGAGGTAAAAGAGCCATTAGGAGGCAGTGATCACAACATGATAAGTTTTACTCTGCAAATGGAAAGGCAGAAGGGAAAATCGGAAGTGTCGGTATTACAGTATAGCAAAGGGGATTACAGAGGCATGAGGCGGGAGCTGGCCAAAATTGACTGGAAGGAGGCCCTAGCAGGGAAGACGGTAGAACAGCAATGGCAGGTATTCCTGGGAATAATGCAGAGGTTGCAGGATCAATTTATTCCAAAGAGGTGGAAAGACTCTAAGGGGAGTAAGAGACACCTGTGGCTGACAAGGGAAGTCAGGGACAGCATAAAAATTAAGGAGAGGAAGTATAACATAGCAAAGAAGAGTGGGAAGACAGAGGATTGGGACTCTTTTAAAGAGCAACAAAAGTTAACTAAAAAGGCAATAGGGGGAGAAAAGATGAGGTACGAGGGTAAACTAGCCAATAATATAAAGGAGGATAGCAAAAGTTTTTTTAGGTACGTGAAGAGGAAAAAAATAGTCAAGGCAAATGTGGGTCCCTTGAAGACAGAAGCGGGGGAATTTATTATGGGGAACAAAGAAATGGCAGACGAGTTAAACCGTTACTTTGGATCTGTCTTCACTGAGGAAGATACACACAATCTCCCAAATGTTCTAGGGGCCGGAGAACCTAGGGTGATGGAGGAACTGAAGGAAATCCACATTAGGCAGGAAATGGTTTTGGGTAGACTGATGGGACGGAAGGCTGATAAATCCCCAGGGCCTGATGGTCTGCATCCCAGGGTACTTAAGGAGGTGGCTCTAGAAATAGTGGAAGCATTGGAGATCATTTTTCAATGTTCTATAGATTCAGGATCAGTTCCTGTGGATTGGAGGATAGCAAATGTTATCCCACTTTTTAAGAAAGGAGGGAGAGAGAAAACGGGTAATTATAGACCAGTTAGTCTGACATCAGTGGTGGGGAAGATGCTGGAGTCAATTATAAAAGATGAAATTGCTGAGCATTTGGATAGCAGTAACAGGATCATTCCGAGTCAGCATGGATTTACGAAGGGGAAATCATGCTTGACAAATCTACTGGAATTTTTTGAGGATGTAACTAGGAAAATTGACAGGGGAGAGTCAGTGGATGTGGTATACCTCGACTTTCAGAAAGCCTTCGACAAGGTCCCACATAGGAGATTAGTGGGCAAAATTAGGGCACATGGTATTGGGGGTAGGGTACTGACATGGATAGAAAATTGGTTGACAGACAGAAAGCAAAGAGTGGGGATAAATGGGTCCCTTTCGGAATGGCAGGCAGTGACCAGTGGGGTACCGCAAGGTTCGGTGCTGGGACCCCAGCTATTTACGATATACATTAATGACTTAGACGAAGGGATTAAAAGTACCATTAGCAAATTTGCAGATGATACTAAGCTGGGGGGTAGTGTGAATTGTGAGGAAGATGCAATAAGGCTGCAGGGTGACTTGGACAGGTTGTGTGAGTGGGCGGATACATGGCAGATGCAGTTTAATGTAGATAAGTGTGAGGTTATTCACTTTGGAAGTAAGAATAGAAAGGCAGATTATTATCTGAATGGTGTCAAGTTAGGAGGAGGGGGAGTTCAACGAGATCTGGGTGTCCTAGTGCATCAGTCAATGAAAGGAAGCATGCAGGTACAGCAGGCAGTGAAGAAAGTCAATGGAATGTTGGCCTTCGTAACAAGAGGAGTTGAGTATAGGAGCAAAGAGGTCCTTCTACAGTTGTACCGGGCCCTGGTGAGACCGCACCTGGAGTACTGTGTGCAGTTTTGGTCTCCAAATTTGAGGAAGGATATTCTTGCTATGGAGGGCGTGCAGCGTAGGTTCACTAGGTTAATTCCCGGAATGGCGGGACTGTCGTATGTTGAAAGGCTGGAGCGATTGGGCTTGTATACACTGGAATTTAGAAGGATGAGGGGGGATCTTATTGAAACATATAAGATAATTAGGGGATTGGACACATTAGAGGCAGGAAACATGTTCCCAATGTTGGGGGAGTCCAGAACAAGGGGCCACAGTTTAAGAATAAGGGGTAGGCCATTTAGAACGGAGATGAGGAAGAACTTTTTCAGTCAGAGAGTGGTGAAGGTGTGGAATTCTCTGCCTCAGAAGGCAGTGGAGGCCAGTTCGTTGGATGCTTTCAAGAGAGAGCTGGATAGAGCTCTTAAGGATAGCGGAGTGAGGGTGTATGGGGAGAAGGCAGGAACGGGGTACTGATTGAGAGTGATCAGCCATGATCGCATTGAATGGCGGTGCTGGCTCGAAGGGCTGAATGACCTACTCCTGCACCTATTGTCTATTATACAGTGACATATTCACATTATTTTGTAATGCACTAAAAGAGGCTTGAAACTAGTAATTTTGTGTGTAAATCTTCAAAAATGTTCCAATTTTTTGACCCCTGCTGTAGGCCTCACGCAAGCGTTCGGCTCTTTTCCTCTTTTTATTTTTGACCTCGCTCACATGCCTGTTATCCCTTTTGGCGCGTGGGTTTTCTGTGGGTGCTCAAACTTCCTCTTGCATCCCAAAGATGTGTTAATATGTTAAAAGTCTACTGTAAATTGCCCTTAATATAGGAGGGTAGCAAAAGTCAAGAGTGTTTAATTATCATATGCACCCACAACAGAACAATGAAATTCCTATTTGAAGCAGCATAAAAGGCCCGTAAGTAGTAGACAATAGACAATAGACAATAGACAAAAGGTGCAGGAGGAGGCCATTCGGCCCTTCGAGCCAGCACCGCCATTCAATGTGATCATGGCTGATTATTCTCAATCAGTACCCCGTTCCTGCCTTCTCCCCATCCCCCCTGACTCCGCTATCCTTAAGAGCTCTATCCAGCTCTCCCTTGAATGCATTTAAGATAATACAGAATAAACAAAAATCCAATAAATTAATAACACCAATACTAATGCAAAAAACTCTGATGTCCATAGTGCAACCGAAGATGGTCCAGAGATCACAGTTCAGATAAGTGTTATGTGTTGTTCAGGAGCCTGATAGTGTTGGGAAGCTGTCCTGCTGGTCAAGGTTTTCATACTTCTATACCTGTTTTTACTGCCTCCTTTTGATTCCTTTGTTGAGGATGGCAGTACCTGTGATGGACTGGGCAGTGTCTAGCACTCTCTGTAATCTCCTTCATTCCTGCATGTTTGGGTTGCCGAATTTTATTTTTGCGTGCGCGTGTGTGTATATATGTGCATGTATATGCATAGGAACGAAGGATCTCGACCCGAAACGTCACCCACTCCTTCTCTCTAAAGATGCTGCCTATCCCGCTGAGTTACTCCAGCATTTTGTGTCTACCTTGTATGTATATGCATATGTGCATGCATAATATATTTGTGAATGTATATTATTTTTTCACAACAGAACTAAATAACTTAAAAAAATATATCTATTTTCCTTTTGGCTGTGGAATTTCCAACTGATAGGTGCGTGCACCTTTGAGTCCTTTTAAGAGAGAATTACATATTTAATTATTTAAACATCCAATTGTCCAAAATTAGAGCTTTTCCTCCCCCCTTATTAAATAAAATGGAGTCTTGGCTCCTATTAAACATTAAACAACATGAAAAGATACCGTGGAACAACTCAGCGGGTCAAATAAAATGTAGAACAATCAGTTTTACGCAAGGTTCCAGCATCTGCAGTTCCTTTTACCTCTGAAAGAAATGTTGCAATTATTTGACCTTTTTATGTACTGATTTTATGTGAAATCTCGTGCAGTTCTTAGCCATTGAATTACTTTATATCTGTGAGTAGAAGTAGAGATCATTATGCATCCAATAACGTCCCACAAATGGCATTCGGATAAAAGATTTGTTAAACTCCTCTGAAGAGCTTTATTGAGAAGCAATGCTGCTTATGACACCAGGAGCAGTATACTTTCCCTGAGCAGTGATGTGGGATGTTTTACCTAGTTGGTAAACAAGGGTCTCCGTCTCATAACTTATTGAAAATGTATCTAAATGTTATAGCAACCATTAGGTATTGTCCTAAATAAACAGACTAAATCATCTGCACCGATGCTACAAAGGGCTTTGACTTGTAATCTTTCTAACTTGCATGCAAGAGTTCAACCATTGTTTCAAGGTGATACTGCAGTCAACAATGTTGAATGCTGACATTGAATTCTGAATAAACGTTTTGTTTAGCTGCGTTTTCTTAAACATCTTAACTATTGTGTTCCCCTTTAACATCTTCAAAGTTTGAGGTGGGTGAATCAGACATATAGAAAAACTACTTTTGAAGTGTAAATAGAGAACAAAGGACAATCAAATAAGTTTGCTTAAAGAATGTTTTCTTCCCTCATTTTGTCAAAAAAATGCTTATCCTGCACATTAATTAGAAATGTTAAGGTTGCTTGGAGCTTGAGCTTGAACAATAGAAGTAAATTCTACATGGATTTGATGCAAAGCCTTCTGTTTAAAATCTTTGAGACGTGTCTTTTTTCAAATCTAATGGTTCAGTTATACAATGAAGGGAAATGAACATAATTTACTCCAAAACTCACATTGCTGACAGAAAAGTAAGCTTTGCAGCAGTGCCCTGCTGGGCATTGGCTCTCCGGGAGACCAGAGTTGTGCTGCTGCAAGGAATTTTCACTTCTCTGAAATCCCTAACTGCCTGGAGTTTTGATTTGCAGTCTTGCACTCAAACTTGCATCAGTGTTTTACTAATATCCTGCCAGTATCTAAAGTTAACCCATGACTTGCCTTTTATTATGTCCTTGTTAATTCTGTAAATTTCAGTATTGTAAAGGTACACACTTAGGAAAATCAGATTGCTGCAGATGTTGGAAATCGGCAATAAAAAACAGAATTGTGTTCTGGAGCAAGACTCAGCAGAAGCTCATTAACCTCAAATAATTGGATGTATGTTTCTAGTCTAAGTTAATAGGGTGGGTTTCGGGTTGTAGTAATTTATATGGACTTCCTTTGTAACTGCTTTGTTTTTCTGAAAAGTGGTGAACATATAAAGGTGATTTCCACCAATGTCGTTCTTGAATTTCTTTCAACTTCCTCATCATAAATTAGCAGTATTAGTTGCTTCTGAACGTGTAAAGACATGAACAACACCAACAAATGTTTGAGCACATTATCAAGAAAATATAATGACCATCACAATTGACTTAAATGTTTACGTGCATGTTTTCAATGGGGATAGTGATTACTGAGTTAATTACTTTTAAGTTCTCGTAGTCAGTGATCTTCGAAAGTGTGGCAATGTGCCTGTGATGCTACTGCAAGCAAGATTTTTATTGTACCTGTACTTCACCATGCTTGTGCATACAATAGCCTCAACGTGATCTCATAGGTATGTATTATTTTCATATATGAGCCACCAAAGGATCAATGAGGTAGTTGTATAAGTTAAAATCAAAATTTCCAATCATTATTTTAATTTTGATTTTATGAGCAAATAGGATGAGGATTTGAATGGAGATCAATACAAGGCTATCTCAAACATGGCTATATCTGTTAGTGATGCAATAGCAACAATGTGTTCATGTGGGATGACAAGATCAAGAGACTGATTGAGAAAATGGGTTGAGCAGGAGGGCAAAGAATTTGTTGAGTAGGGAGAGAGGTGAGTTGAGTTTTTGAAATTGCCCTGGATAAGAAATCAGTCAGTCCAGAGGGTGGGAGAGGAAAGCATTCCTGACATCTGAGATGGCAGTGGTAAATGACAATCTAAGTGGAAGATATGTGGGTGGAGGAATGAGGGTGGTAATCTGAGGAAGGGAAAGCCCCAGAGGAGCAGGGAGTACAAACTAAAGTATGCTTTACTGATGAAAATCACACTGACAACTGTGGGGGTGCTGTGGTGGACTGGTAAATGAATGCATTGGCTGGCGAAAAGCATATCTTTTATGAAAAGAGGTTACAGTTCTATCCAGATTTCTATCAGAGCCAAGGCACTCAAAATAATTTCATCAGCAGTTAAAGTAAGTTAAGACTTATGGGGTAGAAGCAGAGAGGGGTAGTGATAGTTGAGCAACAGGGCCATTGCTTTGGTGAGTTGCATGTAAAGGAGATGGACTAAATTAGGCTACCACATCTTTTTTAACTGAATAAGTGGATGAGAGAATAGTACAGGGCATTTGGAGACACTACTGTGAAGGCGGCAGTGATGAGAAATCTAATGGGTCTTCGTTGGATGTGTAGATGCACAGAGTAAGTTTATTTAAGAGGTTTGGGGGGAGTCAAGAAGGAGTAAAAGGTTAGGAGGAGGATATTGGGAAAGGTGAAGTGAAATAAGGTAAGGCATGGAAGCCATGGACGAGAAAAGCAGAGTAGAAAGTGGGCAAATATGCCAAGGGTGGTAGGCTTGTGCCTGAAATAGATGCAAAGTTATCTAGCCATAATTATTTCAGAATAATTCAGAGCACATATATCCTGGCACTGAATGGCAAATTGGGAGAAGAAAATAGGAAATTAAGAGTTAACTGTAAGATCTGTGATTGCACACTGATGTGGATAGGATTAAATCTATGTGGAATATTGAAAATGCAATGCCATCCTCCAGAGATTAGTGTGGCTGTTGAATGAAAGACAGCAAAAGAGTGAAGGGAATGGTGCCATATTGTTAATTCGAAGGAATGTGTGCCAACTCAGTGAGGGTAGGGAAGAGGGAGAGTGAAGAACAATGAGAAAAAAAATAAATGCACAGGAGTCCTGGATTTTGGCTTCAAAGTCAAGAGAAGGTCCGGACCTTTATTATCAGGGGATAGTGTTGTACTGCAGGTGAAGAAGGTTAATAGAGAACATTTGTGGATGTGGAATGCAAGGTCTTTTCTACTGTTTGGTTTCGTGAACAGGTCATCGATGGCTTGGAGGTTTCCCGCTGAGCATGTACAAATGTTCATCTGTCTGCTGCAGTTGATTACTTGGAATCGGGTACCATTTGTTTTTGTGTTCAGTTGCTGTAAATTGAACAGTTTTCCACTAGTTCTGAAGATTTGATCCACTCCGAATAGAGGCTTGATGTGTAGGGAAAAAACCCTGCAGATGCTAGTTTAAATCGAAGGTAAGAGGAGGAGAACTTCTTCAAAGTAGACATACTTTGAGGAGAATTCGCAGTGGAGCGGCAAGATGTGTAGGAATAAAAACTGCAGATGCTGGTTTAAATCGAAGATAGATCTTCAGTCTGTAGAAGGGACTTGACCCGAAACGTCACCCATTCCTTCTCTCCTGAGATGCTGCCTGATCCGCTGAGTTATTCCAGCATTGTGTGTCAACCTAATAGAGGCTTGTTCGAGGGAGATGTGGAATTGCAGCGAGGGAAAGTGAGGAGTGTGTTGGTGACAGTAGTGTTGGAACAGTGTTGCAGCCTTGTTTGACATGGGTCTTCACTGACAGTAGCTCTGTCGCAGGCCCATTGGTTAGGATTATCGTTTTTATGCCTTCATGAGGCAAATGCAAAATGTTGACAAATTTCTGTGAGCAGGCAAAATTCAGTAGAGTTCAGAATCTTTCCCAATTAAGAGAGTTAATGGGTTACATTGAGAAAAAACCTGAAGTTGCCAAGTGATGCAGTTCATGTACTTTTTTCATAGAATCATAGAAAGTAGGTGCAACAGTAGGCCATTGATTACAAGCCCAATTGATTCATTCTTTCATCATATGTCGGTCCCGCCATCCCGGAAATTAACCTGGTGAACCAGGAATAGACTCCTTCAATAGAAATAATGTCCTTCCTCAAATTAGGAGACCAAAACTGCACACAATACTCCAGATGTGGTCTCACCAGGGCCCTGTACAACTGCAGTAGGACCTCTTTGCTCCTATACTCAAATCCTCTCGCTATGAAGGCCAACATGCCATTATTCTTCACTGCCTGCTGTACTTGCATGTTTACTTTGAGTGACTGATGCACAAGGACACCCAGGTCTCGTTGCGCCTCCTCTTTTCCTAATCAGCCACCATTCAGATAATAATCTGCCTTTTTGTTCTTACCACCAAAGTGTGGATATTTATCCACATTATACTGCATCTGCCATGCATCTGCCCACTCACCCAACCTTTCCAAATCACCCTGCAGCTTCATAGCATCCTCCTCGCAGCTCACACTGCCACCCAGCTTTATGTCATCCGCAAACATGGAGATGTCACGTTTAATTCCTTTGTCTAAATCGTTAATATATATTGTAAATAACTGGGGTCCCAGCACTAAGCCTTGAGGCATCCTACTAGTCACTGCCTGGCATTCTGAAAAGGATCTGTTAATTCCTGCTCTTTGCTTCCTGCCTACAACCAGTTCTCTATCCGTGTCAATACCCTACCCCCAATACCATGTGCTCTAATTTTGCACAATCGCGTCTTGTTTTTGAACCCCACACTATATTTTGAGAGTAGCTCTTTGGCCATTTGGAGAATGGAGTTGTGGGGGAAATGGCAGTAACTAGCCCTGTGGATGACTGAAAGAAGATCGCTTTCTGGTTAACACAGTTGAACATCTCCATTCTTGAAGATGGTATTGATTGCGGCATCTCTGCTGCCTCGTGCTTTGACTCTCGCCCACATGTGAAAGAAGTACTGGGGTGCTCTTAAAACTTTCTCTTTGGCTATGCTTTTTATCATAGGCTCTCAGACTTCCTAGTTTGATATTGTTTCTGCTCGTGAAATGTCTTGTGATATGAATGTTGCTATAGAAATAGAAATTGTTGCATATCTAATTTGAAGATACTTTTTTAAACGAAGGACACTTAATCTGCTCATTTTTTTAGAGCTTAATCTTAACTATGCCATGGCTGCCTTTCCTCCAAGACTTTAAAAGTACTGACTGAATGAATCTCTAGCACTAGGTGGCAGTCTATTTCATAACATGCGGTATAAAATTGTTGGCCTCATAGTTAAGCTTAGTAGTTCTTAAACTTGGACTACTCCAGGAAATGTTTATAGTTCTCAAGTTATGTATCCAGTAAATGCATATATAATTTAGGATTTAGCTTGCTGCTAACCTTGCTTCCTTTATCTTCATCAGAATCAATGCACATAGAATGAAGCCAATTGGTGAAAAAAATCAAAGATGACAAGAGGAAAGACTTCTTTTTACAGTGGGCACTCCCAGTATGTAATGGAGGTAGTTCCAGTTGTGTTCAAAATGAACTGGATAAGAATCTGAAAGGAAAGAGAGCTTTGGCTATAGATATATGACAGAAGATGAACTAAACCAGCTGACAGGCCTCCTTCCCTGCTGTAACCCTTCTTTGATTTGTTAAAAGTTTCTTCTGGTTTGCTTGCATGTGCCTCTTAATGGAGTACATTGCTTATTTAATCTACATTAATTGTTTTAATTTTAATTATGTTTCCTTGGTTTTTGCTGATAAAGTGCTTTCTACAGCGTATCAGTAGAGGTTTATGAGAGTTGTTGGGAGTTTTAGGTGAAAAATGGATGACCCAGCACTTGCCAACACCAAAATCAACTTGCTTGAGTTTTGCCTTTTCAATCAATTAATATTTCTTTGTAATTTAATACTGCATTTCAAGTGTTTACATCATCTACTTTGTGTCATCTGCAAATTAGAATAAGTGGCATTTCATCATATCACTTGTCATTAGTGAGCACATCCTTCTAGAAACATACTTGTCACATGCGGCCAACTCGGGTGCCATTCAATTATCGCCGTTGTCTCTTGTTCCTCTGGCTTTTCAATAAATTGCCTTAAATCCCATGGCCACGAGCTTCAGCTAACAGACTCTAATGAAGGATGACATCAAATATTCTGACAGCCCAAAACAAAATAATATCTTTAAATATTCTCGCACCCAACACTTTAGTCACCAATTGCATGTATTCAATTGGACTCATCAAATCCACACTCTTTATGGAACAAAAAATGTTTAAGCTGTTCAGTCATTCCATCTGTGTCGGCTTTGATAATTTCCTGGGAACAGATCAGTTTTACTGGTTTATCATTCACTGGATTTCACCTACCACATTTCAAATGTGCCAGATCTATATACTATATTTTTATTCTAAAAGATCAAACCTTCATCAATTCTCTTTCATACTTTCTTTAAATGTTAGGATGGAAACTTCTGGCCCAGGAGATTTGTCACGCTTTAGTGCCATCCTTTTCTTAATCATATTGCTTATGCAAATTTTCCATTCCCATCTCTGATTCACTGTTTATATTCTTGGTATGTCTGGGACCATTTCCTACTTTTTTTTAATATTGACCAAGAAAATGATAAGAAATAGGAGGAATAGGCCATTCAGCTGTGTGGTTGATATTTTACCAGTAATACCTTTCTAAATACCTCAATTTCCTTAATATCTAAACGTTTATTGAATACACTCACTGACTGAACCTCTATGGGAGGGAACCACACATTAGGTGACAAATATTAACTGGCTGGAATGACAGACCCCATATTTTGAGATTATCGCTTCTGATTCTATACACATCAGTCAAGGGGATCATCAAGATTTTCCGCATTTCAAATGAGATCACCACTCATTCTTCTAAATCTAAGAATATAGTGCCAAGTCTAATTTACCTACGACAAATCTGCCACTCCAGGTGCAATTTGATGAAGTTCCCCTATGACAAGCATGTCCTTCCTCGTGGAGGAAGACCAGATATGCAAAGAATACCCCAGACACAGTCACACCCGTGCACTATATAAATGCAGCAAGGCAGCACTACTCCTGCTCAAATTCTCTTGCAATTCCATTTGCATTCCTCAATGCCCGTTATAAGTACAACATGTTAACTTTCAGCAATTTATGCACAGGGCCACATAGATCCCTCTGAAGGAAGCTTGTAACCTGCCCCCTTTTTTTTAAGCTTGATCTTAACTAGGCTGCCTTTTCTCTAACACCGTTCCAGGACATTTTCCCTGCCATTTCCTTGTTTCCCAATTTAAACTATCTCAGTCTGCAAGGAACCCAAGTTAACAGCTAATCTTTTCCTTTTCACACATCTATAGAGCCTTTGTAGTCTGATTTTAGTTTCTTGCTAGACTATTTATATTTTACTTTCCATATCAATGCTTTGGGCCTCCTTTACCGAGTTCTGAAATTTTCTCAGTCAAGCCGACTTTTTTTTGGCAACATATACCTTTCCTTTGATCTAAAACTTTCTTCAACTTTGCTTGATAGCCATGGCTCTTGGGTGTATTTTTTGACTTAAAGGAATGGATAATTACTTTCTCATTGTAAGTAATTTTAAAGCACGTCAGTTATTTTCTTTCACAATATTTGTTTTTCAGGGTGCCCAGTATTCAACCATTCATCTCTCCCGATTATCTGTAAACATCGTGCTGATTTTGATATCATTTGCAAGCCTCTATTCAAACTCAACACCTCATTTTCAGGCAGTCGTGTTTCTGGTTAGCACATGAACCACCCCCTCACCTGGGCTGAATGCACGGCACCCAACTAGCTCCCTATCCAGGCCAGTCCGCCATTCACCTGCCTCTGGGCCCAAAATGGCTCACTACCCTCCTGGTTACACTATAATGACATCATAGAGTACCAGAGCCTGAGAACCCTTATCTCCAGGTTCAAGAACAATTTCTTCCCATCGACCATCAGGCTCTTGAAACACACTGCGCAACCCAAACCACAACCCTACCTCAGCATCATACTATTGTGCACTTTGCATCATTTACACTATGTGCTCAGCTTACACTATTATGGTCTCGTTACCTGGTATTAAATTTACTGAATTCCCTAAAATAGATGGTACCATCGACAGTGAAGACAATTATCAAATTTTACAGTAGGATCTTAATCAGCTGGGCAAGTGGGCTGAGGAATGGCTCATGGAGTTTAGTGCAGATAATTGTGAGGTGTTGCATTTTGGGAAATCAGGCCAGGACCTTCACAGTGAATGGTAGGCCCCTGGGAAGTGTTGTAGAATAGAGAAATCTAGGAGTAAGGAACATAGTTTTCAGATAGTGGCATCAGAGGTGGATGGGGTGGTCAAGAAAGCTTTTGGTATATTGGCCTTCATCGCTCAGGGTAGATTTTAGATTTAGATTTAGAGATACAGCGCGGAAACAGGCCCTTTGGCCCACCGGGTCCGCGCTGCCCAGCGATCCCCGCACATTAACACTATCCTGCACACACTAGGGACAATTTATTTAAATTTGCCCAGCCAATTAACCTACATACCTGTACGTCTTTGGAGTGTGGGAGGAAACCGAAGATCTCGGAGAAAACCCACGCAGGTCAAGGGGAGAACGTACAAACTCCGTACAGACGGCGCCCGCAGTCAGGATCGAACCCGAGTCTCCGACGCTGCATTCGCTGTAAGGCAGCAATTCTACCGCTGCGCCACCGTATTGAATATAGACATTGGAACATTAAGTTACAGCTGTGCAAGACGTTGGCGAAGACACATTTGGAATAGTGTAGGAAAGAAAACTGCAGATGCTGGTTTAAATCGAAGGTAGACACAAGATGCTGAAGTAACTCAGCGGGTCAGTAACTCAGCGGGTCTGAAGAAGGGTCTCGACTCGAAATGTCACCCATTCCTTCTCTCCAGTGATGCTGCCTGACCTGCTGAGTTACTCCAGCATTTTGTGTCTGCCTTTGGAATACTGTGTTCAGTTTTGGATACCCTGCTGCAGGATGGATGTCCTTAAGCTGGAAAGAGTGCAGAGTTGATTTGCAAGGATTTTGCCACGACTCAAAGGCTTGAGCTACAGGGAAAGGTTGGACAGACTGGGACTTTATTCCTTGGCGTGGAATAGGCTGAGGAGATGATCTTTTAGAGGTGAATAAAATCATGAGAATAGATAGGGTGAATGCAGAGTCTTTTACCCAGGATAGGGGAATCAAGAATCAGAGGACATAGGTTTAAGGAGAGGGTTAATAGGAACTTAAGGAGAGATTTTTTTTCATCCAGAGGGTGGTAGATATGTGTAATGAGCCTCCAGAGGAGGTAGTTGACACAGAGAGCATAACAGCATTTCAAAAGACATTTGGACTGGTACATGTTTAGGTATAAAGGTTTTCAAATTACTTGCTGAAAATGTATGCTAATTTTCAATAATCTGTATGTACAAAAGGACATCCAGCTCTGAATACCTTTTCAATTTTTCTCCATTTAAAAATACTCCACCTTTTGATATCGGGTTACCCTTAACTACTGTGTCACATCTTGCTGTTCTTTGCATTTTCTGTCAATGCTCGTATGCACTAATGTTTCCTTGAAATGTATTATTTCTTTTATATGAACTATTTCATTAGATTTATCTTGTCTTTTATGTATTGAGTGATCCATGGCTCCCTTTTTAAGCAACTTGAGCTCTTGCCCTCGAGGGTATAAATGAGCTGTGTCTCACAAATTCCTTTTTCCATTGCTGCACTCCGGTCTACCCAGGAGGATATTTGCCCAATTTACTGCAAATAGTCTGTGTCTCATTGCAGAGATGTCAATTTATTCCAAAACTACAATTTATAGCTGCTTCACAATTCTCTCTTTCAAATACTAAACTGAACTGAATTCTTTTGTTTTCCAAGATTATATAATTATTTGACCAAGCCTACATTACTGACATTAGCAGAATGATATGACAGATAAACAAAGAGTGAAGGACTAAATAATGAGTAATTTAGATTTATTAAAGTAATGTAATTTTAATATTGTTTTAGTGGTTTGCTTTTTCATTTCTATTTTTTTTATTTTTAAACATTTAAAAATGAAAATACTTAAAAAATAATTTTATTTACCTTTTAAAACGTTGTGCTGCCAAATTATTGAAACAACTGGGATTAGAATATTTGAAGCCAATGAATAAAGATAATTTTGAATGAAGAATGCCTTGCAAATGTGGAAAAGGTGTATGCTCAATGCTTTCTGAAAAGCTAAGAGACTGCCATCTCATTGATGCAGGGCAGATTTCTTGCAGATTTTTGCACTACAACATATAAAAGCAAAAAAAAATCACTGAAGTCAGAATTGAAGGGGTGGATGGGTAAGGCAAATACATAAAGAATTGATTTGGCTGATACTTTCAAAAACAAACAAAACATATAAGGTTGAGAAATAGTTCAAGGTTTGATTGTAATCACGTATAGTCTTTTTGCTGACTGGATAGCACGCTACAAAAAAGCTTTTCCCTGTACCTCAGTACATCTGACAATAAATTAAACTACTACCAATCGCATCTCATGTAATAAAGGCTATGCGATCAGGCAACATGTCAGTTGAGATACTGAGGAACAATATTCCAGACTAGCTGCACCTCAATATAATCTACATTTTCACCAATAATCTATTCACTGGTGTCTATTTTGTAAATTGAGCATTTCATGCTTTTAATGTCTTATTATATTGGTGATCTCTTTTTAAGCGTGCTTTCTCAAGACAAATCTGTTTTGGAGCAGATCACAATATTAACCAGAAAGGTGGGGTGATATGGATTGCCTCTTGACATCAAGACAGTATTTGATCTTATGTAGTCAACAAGCTGTCCTGGTAAAACTGAAGTAAATAGGCGAGAAAGGGCAAAAGGACTGTGGTCCACTCCAGTCTTGGCTTCCTGTGCTCAGTGCTCAAATAAGTGGACTATTTGAGTGTATTTGTATATGAAGACATGTTCAGGTGGCTGATAGGTCCTGTCAAAGAATGCTATTCTCATCAGCCTGTAAATGATCAGTTTAACAGATTTTTATTAATTTTAAAAATTCAGACCTGACTCTTGAAATTTATGTTTGTGATTATAGTTCTTTTTGAAAAAAAATCCGATCTGATATCAGGCCTGTTTTAATGTATAAACATACACTTAGAATTTGTCAATTATCATTTATATTAAAATAAATATGCAAAATATTTTTCTGAATGTTATAATGTATTTTAATTAAACCAATGACTCTTGGTTTCTTAGTAATACTACTTCTCAATTACCTTGAGGCATTCTCCTTTCTAATGAGCCTTAGTAGCAAGTGTTGGAGTGTAGGAATCACAGTTAAAATTAGTTTTAATAATTTGTGGAAAGGGATTGCTAAAAATGGATCAGTTGTGGGTAACATGGGTAATTTTGTTCTCCATAACATAGAAACATAGAAAATAGGTGCAGGAGTAGGCCATTCGGCCCTTCGAGCCTGCACCGCCATTCAATATGATCATGGCTGATCATCCAGCTCAGTAGCCTGTACCTGCCTTCTCTCCATACCTCCTGATCCCTTTAGCAAAAAGGGCCACATCTAACTCCCTCTTAAATATAGCCAATGAACTGGCATCAACTACCTTCTGTGGCAGAGAATTCCACAGACTCACCACTCTCTGTGTGAAGAAATGTTTTCTCATCTCGGTCCTAAAAGACTTCCCCCTTATCCTTAAGCTGTGACCCCTGGTTCTGGACTCCCCCAACATCGGGAACAATCTTCCCACATCTAGCCTCTCCAACCCCTTAAGAATTTTATATGTTTCTATAAGATCCCCCCTCAGTCTTCTAAATTCCAGCGAGTACAAGCCCAGTCTATCCAGTCTTTCTTCATATGAAAGTCCCGCCATCCCAGGGATCAATCTGGTGAACCTTCTCTGTACTCCCTCTAAGGCAAGAACGTCTTTCCTCAGGTTAGGAGACCAAAACTGCACACAATGCTCCAGGTGCGGTCTCACCAAGGCCCTGTACAACTGCAGCAGAACCTCCCTGCTCCTAAACTCAAATCCTCTTGCTATGAATGCCAACATACCATTCGCTTTCTTCACTGCCTGCTGCACCTGCATGCTTGCTTTCAATGACTGGTGCACCATGACACCCAGGTCACGTTGCATCTCCTCTTCTCCTAATCGGTCACCATTCAGGTAATACTCTGCTTTCCTGTTCTTGCCGCCAAAGTGGATAACCTCACATTTATCCACATTATATTGCATCTGCCATGCATTTGCCCACTCGCCTAATCTATCCAAGTCACTCTGCAGCCTCCTAGCATCCTCCTCGCAGCTAACACTGCCACATCGACTGGTTCTCCCTTATCCACTCTACTAGTTACATCCTCGAAAAATTCCCTGATAACCCTGAGTACTGAGCTGTTATGGCTTCCTTACTGCCGCAAGTACCTTCCCACAAATTACTTATTGAGTATAATTCTTAGTTTCTTGGCCACCACTTCTGAATATGCAGATTTACTGAATTATTGGTCTAATATTCCACACACTCTTGTCCAAAGTATTCTGTTTGTTCTATTTCTCAGCAGCTGTCTATCCTTCAGGCCTTTTTGATGTGATTGAGTTAACTATTTATCCTTCAATGCCCCTCTGCTGCTGCCTGAACTTGTTGGGCAAAATTTCTGTGGCCCATTCTTACCTTTCCAGTTGTGGCCAGAGAATTGCCAGTAATGACTTCTCTTCCACCATTACCGTTTGTATATCCCAAGGATTTGCCCTCAGCCTCTCCACATCATTTGTTATTTTCGCATTACTCTCTTTAGTAATATCAACAGCATCAATTTCCACATGTAGATAAAATGAATCCAACTCTCTGTTCTATTGCCACAAATATTCTTCCTACCATCATCCCTTAATTATCACATTTTTTGGTGTCCAGTGTGATTGAGTAGAAGTATCCACCAATTAAAAACTGTAAAGACCAAAGCTATTATTTTTGCTAACTGTCATAGCTTAGTTTCCTTGGCCACTTGACTGCATTTGTTTCTTGTCATTTTGTCTGAAACTTCGTTATACTTTGAGGTAAGCTGCAGACTAACTATCTAACAACCAACAACCACCTAATTCCACTGCTGTCTCTGCTCATCTGCTGAAGTCCTCTTCCATGTTTTTTGGTCAATGCTTAATGATTATGACACACCTTCAGTGATTTCCATCCTTTCCTTGGAAGTGAAGTCATCCAGAACTTTGCTGTCCATGTCCTAACCTGTCTCCTGCCACACTTCCTTGGCACCTTTTGTGCTTACTAATGTGCATTGGCTCCCTGTTAAGTAATGTCTCTTTTTTTAGAATGCAGAATCTGGAAATCTGGGGGAAGGGGGAGGGGGGGGGGGGGAGAAACTGAATATTTGGGGAAATTAGGCAGCATCTGCGGAAGATGTAACAGATTACATTTCAACTCTGAAATTTGGTTGTCAAATAAAGAATTGCCAAATAATTGGCGAAGAATGGAATTGCTGACGAACTGGTGCTCAGCATTTATGTCTGAGGTTGGATGTGAGAAAGAACAAATTGTTACTCTGGTGAAAGTAGGAGATTCTCGTGCTGAAGAGTTAGGTTTGGTTTTGAAATAGGATTGTACTGATGTTGTAAACAGCCTGAGAGATGGAAAGCCTACTGATTACAAAAGATGATGTTGGACATGGATGGTCTCATCCATGACAAGCAATCAATAAAAGTGGACGGGAACAGAAAATATTTAAATTTATGAAAAATGTTATTGTTTTTTTTGTCTATTTTCTAGTTGCCAAAACGTGGGTTCGTTTCTTGCTGTATATAGTGTATGCTGTTGAATGGTGGGAAGGAGATAGTGGTGTGGAAATTGTGGTAGGATGCATACCGTTCTGGATGATTATATATGAAACATTAAAGTTAAATCTTGTGTCTTTTCAATAAATTCACGTCATTGTTCAGTCAGATGATTGTAGCATGCCCTTTTTTTCCTACGTTATTATTGTGTGACCGCACGTCAAGAGATGGTTGACTAAAATGTTTTCCAGCACACCGAGTTTGTGAAAACCACTGTATAATTGCAAGCTTTTCCCCCCTTTTTTGTAATTCAGTGTCTGCTCAAGGTACTTCCTGCAGTGGTTGCTCAATTGCGTATCTAAATGTGAATCATTTCCACTTCTGTTGTTTGCTTGACAGTGGCAAACTGATTGTTGAAGTCTCTCTCTGACACACTGATTGACCAAGAGTCATAGCTGGGTTTGAAGTGCTGGGTGCAGTAGCATGGTGCTTACATTGTTGGACCAATAATCCAGTGAAGTATTAAACCATACTGAGAATCCAAAGTTGAATTGTTTGTGATTCCATGATTTGCAATTATCTCCAATCAGGGGAAGAATTGACCAGGCTCCCTATTATCACCGAACAGACCTGAGGTCTGTTAATTTTGAACTGATGGATGGTCTGACGTTTTCTTTTGGTTTGCAGATTTCATGACTGAATGTCACCATTGTACAAGGTAATAGGCATCTTTGGCCTTGCGCCCTGGCAACAGTTACTGGTAGACAAAGGTTTTCCAAAAGAGCTGGACAAGAGAGGATGTGAATGGAAGCAAGTGACAAGCTTGTGATAGACTGCAGATTCACCACTCTGCAGATTCAGGCCGTCAAAAGCAGAGCTGTTGCCATAGCAGGCTGAGATGCATCATGTCAGAATATTTTCTGTCACACCTCTGTAAAAGTTGGAGAGAATCCTTGTTGACGTGCCAAATCTTCTTGGACACCAATTAAGTAAATATGCTGATGCACTTTTTTGATCACTGCATTAGTGTGTTAGGTTGCAAGTAATAATAGATGTCTCTTTTTGACATTAAGGGGTAGGCTGTTGTTCGGATGCTAAGGCACAAGGTTCCCGATCTCTTTCCTGTACTTCGGCTCGTCACTGTTCTTGATCCGGCCAACAACATGGTATTATTGGTGAACCTAAAGGTAAAGTTGGCACTGTAATTGTCCGCACACTCCTACAGGGAGTGGAACAGGGGAATGGCTGCTGCCAATGTTGAGGGGTCATGGTGAAGGAAATGTTATAACCAATTCTAATTACCTGAGATCTGCTGACCAGGAAACCCAATAGTCAATTACGGGTAGATACCTCAAGGCCATAGTCCAGGAGTTTAGAGATGAGCTTAATCTGTAATGGTGTTCAAGGCTGAGCTATGGTCAATGAAGAATATTCTGACTTATTGAATGGTTCAATGGTTTCTTTATTATCATGTGTACCAAGGTACAGCGAGATTCTTTTTTTGCATTACAGATCAATGAGATTATTGCCATACATAACTACAATACCTGGTTACCAAATAATGCAAAGAAACAGTCCGCTGAGTACATATGCAATAGTCGCCAGGTTTTTAGCCATGTCACAGCCATTGCCTCCAACTGGTCGTCCAATGAGCTGTTGTCCTTCTCGTTGCCCAGCCCACCTTCAGTCATTGTCACCCTCCGTGCACGAGGCTTGCGCCTCTTTCAGCTGACCTTGAAGGCGCGGTAGGTAAAACCGCCTGGTTCATCCTATTGTCCAGCATTTGTCACCTACTCCCTCCAGCTCCTCTCCATTTCTTGGTGTGTGGGGAGAGCAGGGGCCGAGCTCGGTGGTTTCCCTCTGCGGCAGGTGAGCTAGTCCTGCTGCCAGGGCATGCCCATGGCTCGCCAGCACCTTCTAAGGCACACGGCTCATATTACCAATGTGATCCAGAGCGAAATGTAGTGCAAGGGCGATGGTGTCCTCTCAGAGGTTTAACGGTACCTTGTCACATGTATTTTGCTTACAGCCCAGTGTAAATGTTCATGTACATAAATCTTGTACATAGGCAAACCACACTTGCATACAAGGGTGTAAGAATAGTAGATTACGCCGAGGCAGTACACAAGAGTAACTGCGTCTTCGGTGCCACCAGGTACCCTTCAAGATCAAAGTTGTAAAAACTGTACAATCCTAACTTGGCCATAAAGGCCCGTTGTCCTGGCAGCAGCATGAGTTGCAGGGGTCAGCCTGGCCAGGCAATGTTGTTGATGCGGGGGGGGCGATGTGCCGAGGTGGAACTTTGTCTGTTCATAAAAGGTATTGAGCTCCTCTGGTAGAGATGTGTCATTGTCAGAGATTATCGTAAGTTTGGTTTTATCAGAATCAGAATAACCTTTATTGTCATCCAAAAAAACAAGTCTTTTGGACGAAATTCCATTACAATAAGAACAATAAAAATAAGCAATAACACACACAATCACAAACCAACACAAAACAAAAAAAAAGAAAACTCCATCACAGTGAGTCTCCTCCAGTCACCTCCTCACTGTGATGGAAGGCCAGAATGTCTTTTTCTCTTCCCCTACATATTTCGTGATATGTATTTTTAAGTGTTTTAACAAATTTAAAAAAATGTTTATAAAGTAAAATTTATTAAAATATTTCGAAGTTAATGATTTCTGTGTGTCAATAAATGCCTGGGGTATTCTTAAACAGTTAAGAAGTTGTGACTTTTCTGGGCCAAAGCAAAATCCATCCTCGGCTTTGAAATCAGTCACATCCCTCTGCATCTGGGGATCGTGGTGAGCATTTCCTGGCATCAGGCCTATTGGAACATAATACAGTTCTTCAATAGATCAAAGAAAAAATTTAGTCAAATATAAAATTGATTGAAAGAATTGCACTTCAGCATTTTGATTTTTTTTCGATACAGGTGGTTCCATTTCCATTCCACAAATTGGATGGAACACGATTGATAATTAGGGGTCACTATTTGTGTTACGTGGGCCAAAATGGTTCTAATGTACTTTTGATTGGGAACTAGAGAACTATTTAAAAGTTACTCTGGAAAGTGTCAAGCAGAGAAATATCCGTCTTGCAAAAAAAATTGCGAGGGGGGGTGCGAGGGGGGGTGGGGGGGTCGTGAGTACTCAGACCATTGTATCTTAAGAACACAATCCTGTCATTTTCGTCACATCTTCATGGTCATTGAAATTGACAAGCAGTGGCCTCTATTGACACTCGGGCAATAAAGCATCATTAAACAATGTCTTTAGCAATTTTGGCTTGCATTAAGAAAAGTAAACTTATAGCTGTTAAAAAGACCATTATTTTTGAAACTCCTGCGGAAAAAAAAATGTTGTAATTGCAGGTCTGAAACATTTGAGACCCTTCTTTCCCCTTTGGCACAATTGTCTTTTATACTATGATTTTCCACAAATGAACCAACTATCCCGTTATAGCAAAACCACCTGTATGTTCTTTGGTATATTTTATTGCGGTTTTTACGTTTAGTGTGTATTGATGATTCTTAAGTTCAGATTATCATATCATATATATATACAGCCGGAAACAGGCCTTTTCGGCCCTCCAAGTCCGTGCCGCCCAGTGATCCCCGTACATTAACACTATCCTACACCCACTAGGGACAATTTTTACATTTACCCAGCCAATTAACCTACATACCTGTACGTCTTTGGAGTGTGGGAGGAAACTGAAGATCTCGGAGAAAACCCACGCAGGTCACGGGGAGAATGTACAAACTCCTTACAGTGCAGCACCCGTAGTCAGGATCGAACCTGAGTCTCCGGCGCTGCATTCGCTGTAAAGCAGCAACTCTACCGCTGCGCTACCGTGCCGCGGTAATGTTTCATTACATTGAAACAAATCAATTGGTTTTGGTAATGTTTTGGTATTGTTGGCGTGTCTGGAATCTCTTCTTAAACTAGTTTAACGTTAACTTTTTCTTCACGTTCACAACCACACATTTGTGCCGATATTGATTAGCGTTGCCTTGTTCCTGCAATAATTTCTCTCTCATCTGTGCTGTGCACGAACATTCCAGCTATTTTGCTTCAAGCCAAGGAAGATTAGGTTGAATAATTGACAATTTTGCATGAATTTGAGAATTATAGTAAAAGGTTACTTTGTATTTGTAGGTTTCCAGAGAGTTCCTTGGGTTGATTTAAAACAAGTTTTAATTCTGTGTACTTGAATTAAATGTGTTAAATTAAGGTTAGGGCTCTGAAGCTCAAAAAGGTGAACAACATAATCTGAACATTTTTATTTCCATTGGTTTAAAGTACCTAAACAAAATGGCTATTCTGTGAATGGCTATTCAGTTTTACAAAACACTATAAATAATGATGAAACTAAACATTACTGCCAAGTTATTATCAACAATGACCAGATGATGATAGTTACATTGTTAGTGAAGAAATTGTGTAAGCTAGATTCTGAAAATTGTAATTTACTATATTGGATATGTTGTTTGCCTTTAATAATCAAGGAGTCAGATTTTTAAACTATTCCAAGCAGTGCCACAAAAATAGGGAAATATTTTACCGGTACAATTATGGAGAAAATTAAAAGGCGTTGGAAAAGGTGATTGTTGGCTTTACTGAGATACTTTATTTTCATTGAATCTTGGATAAACTTGTTAAAAAGTCTGAAAAGGTGCTGTTTGATTTATCAGGGTCTAATTAGTTGAAAAGGTGTCCTGTATGAGTGGAAAAGTTTTAGAGTGCTTGTTTTAAGCTTGAAATAAATTTACAAAATGCGACCGCCAGTCCTGTCAATTATTCCTCCCCAGTGAAAAAGTGTAATGGGCCATTACTGATGCATTGTTCATATTTATATTTTATCTCTCTGTGAGGATGATAAATGATTTTGCACAATATTTAGCAAATTATTTTCCGAGATAATGAAGCTTGATGAATGGTGCTTTAACAATGTTCTGCTTCTGGCGATATGGTGAATACGATATAAAATTGATGCTGGAAATACTTAGTAAATCAGGCAACATCGGTGGAGAGAGAGAAACGGAGTTAACTTTTCAGAATTTTCCCTCCATCGTTCTTCAACTAAGTTAGATGCTACCTAATCTAACTTGCATTTGCAGAATTTTCTGTTTTTAAGATTCCCATCCTTTGTAAAATTTAACTTTTTTTTTAAAATTGCTACTTTTTGTAGGATGTTGAATATGTAACATGATTTATGATTATTGCCCGAGAAATCAACATAATCCAACTAGTCCAGATGAAGGGTCTTGACATGAAATGTCGGCTGTCCATTTCCTTCCACCTTTGCTGCCTGACCCATTGATTTCCTCTTATTTTTGCTCCCGATTCCAGCATCTGCAGTCTGTCGTGTCTTTACAAGAATAGTGCTCTTGTTTCTTTAACCATGCAGCCTAACCTTTTGGAACTGAGCATCAATTTTCCTGACACCACATCCTTTTTACCTTGGATTATGACAAACTGGCATGTCAAAAAGTTATTTGCCAGGCCATAATTGGCCTTTTGGTTCCACATATTGGACAAAATTATTTGCACTGCAGATCTGATGTTCTCCGATCTTGAAGCCGTTTGCCTCTTTCCACTTATCAGCAGCTCTTCTGACACTTTATCAGTGTCCAGTTCTAGATCCCAACATACTCCTTTTTATCGTGGATGCTCCGCTCCTTCTACACCCCGATTACATTTCATCTGTATGCTTCATCACTATCCTGGCCACTTATTGAGCCATGTGGATGATTCTCCAGTATTGAAATTCTCAATCTCCTCTTTCGTGCAGTTTTGCTGTACAGTGATGACATTCATGCCTATTCCTGCACTTTTCCTAAACCGAGAAGTTTTGTCATATTTTCATCCAATTTCCAGACCTCGCATAGTGCTTTTCAGACAACTAGTCTATCTTTGTTTCGGGGGAATAAGCTGTTGATCAATATCCAAAAAGGCCACACTGACCCTATTATTTTTCAAGAAGCATTGGTGGTTTCCCTTTATATTCATTTGTTATTCCCCAGCCTCCATATTCAGTGGATCACCTTTTCCCAACTCTACCGGCTTTGACATGGCCCTTCCACCCATTTATCTTGCCCTTTGTTTCTTCTTTCAGCATTCTGAAGGGTGCATTCTCATTGTGAGACCCTGACCACCCTTAAGCACGCAACCATATACCCATGCTAACAATCAGTACAAGTACCAGAGAGGCATGTTTATACTTTTTTTCATCCCTTCCTATCATCTTTGACCTTAACTGCTCCTTTTGGATGAAGAAAACATATTTTTTCTGTATTGATTCTGGGTGTATCTTCCTGGGCTGCTGCTTAAATCTTTGCTGCACCTGGCACAGTGATTTTCTTTTCTGTACTAAGCCTCCTACGTTGCTATAGGTAAGCTGGAGAAACAGTATCCTGTGTTTTGATCTACAGACTTCTAGATTTGGCTTTGGCTCAACAATTTCAGATCATTATCATTACTCTCTTATTTTTAGTAATGATTTTACTTTTGCCTTTTACACCTTATCTTATTTTTTTTATTTGCCCTGTTAACAATCTTTTTTGTCATTTAATCTCTCTTGGCTATTATATATTTTCCCTTTTGTACTTTCCTCAGATTCCCTGCCAATGTAATTGTTTAATTCCTGTTCTCACTCTTTCCAGTTCTAATGAAAGCTTATTAAACTAAAGCAATAAATGTGTTTCTCTTTTGAGATACTTCCTAACCTATGAAGTGTACATGCCTTGCTTTCCATTTGTTATAACAATACAGTGCACTTATCTGACCACTGTATAACAGCACTACTTATTCTTGTGACGACACAAGAAAGTGCCGATGCTGGAATCTTTAGCAAAATGTAGTGCTGGAGAAACTCAGCATGTCAGGTTCTCAGCATCTCAACTGATCAGTCAGAAGAAGGTTCCCGACCCAAATGGTTGTCTATCCCATTCTGTCCACAGATGCGGCCTTCGGCACTGTGTTCTTTCAGCACTTGGTTTTGTGCTCACTTACTCCTGCATGTTGTTTTGAGGGGGATGATACAGAAATCATTTCACATTCTGCTTCAGAGGCAGAGGTGATCTGAAATTTATTTGGTTCTCATCTGAATTATTATGGCTGGTGAATGAATTCAAATTATCCACATTGTTTTATTTATTTTACATGTAGGTTATAATTGTGACCAGTCCATTTAATGTTTAATTATTACTCATTCTATACCGGCCATGTATGTTTCCAGGTAGAATAGGGGGAGTATAAATATAGTGAGGCTGCTACTGCCACACCAAAAGGAATTCAAATCAGAAATGGGCAAGAGTGGTGGACTGGAATCTATTCAAGACATTTTAAAATGTAATTAGCAACAAAAACCAGAACTGCTGAATGAACTCAGCCAGGTGAGCAACATGTATGGAGAGACAGTGTCAGGTTTGCGATCTTTCCTCAGAAATCAGGGTAGCAAAGTAACACAGCGCCACAGACCCGGGTTCGATCAAAACCTCGTGTGCTGTCTGTGTGTATGGAGTTTGCACATTCTCCCCATGACCACGAGGGTTTGCATGCATCCGGTTTCATGCATCCCACAGAACTGTGGGTTATAGGTTAATTGGCCCATATAAATTGCCCCCAGTGTGTTGGGCATGGATTGGAAAGTGGGATAACATAGAACTAGTGTGAACAGGTGATCGATGGTCAATGTGGACAGTGTTTCCATGCTGTACCACTAAAACTAGGAACTGGGGGGAAAATGGATGGTTTACAGTTTTCAAAGCAGAGCTTGGGGTAGGAGTGAGGTGGAAGACAAAGTGTTGTATGGGGATGGGGTTAGACAGATCAGGTGATAATGAGCATGAGTATTAACCCTGAGCAAAGCATTTTTTTAAATGGGGGTGGGAAAGGAGCATGGACATTATGATGTGAAACAATGAAAGAACGGGTTAACTGCTCTTATTTTAGCTTGTTATCGTGCTTATGTTCCTTTCTCGCCCCAATTATTTTGTCTGGCTACTTCTACCTTCATTCACTGTTTCTGATCCTCTCTGACCACATTTAATTACCAAATATTGATGAACTCACATTTTTCTTTGAGCATTCAGGTTTGTAATTACAGCTAATTCATATGCGTGATCATCATCTCTGATGAGGTCTTGCCAGATTTCCATAATCTAGAGACTGGTTTACACTATTTTCACAAAAGTCCCTTCCTTTTTTTGTTCATGTTCCCTTTCTCCGAGCTTCTGGATAATTCAATTCCTGGATCAATGAAGTTCTCTTCCAGCCACATCTAAACTCTATTCCCGTTTAAATTTATCCTTTTTTTTGAGATGTGGGCACAGCTGGCAGGCCAGTTTTATTATTGACTCCTAATTGTCTATAAAATAGAGTGAAGCGGCATCGTCTTGACCGATGAAGGGGTTCTCACAATGTTGTATTGGGGATTTCAGGGTTTAGAAACTATGAAGAATTGGGTATATATTTCTGACAAAGGATGGTGTGAAAGAGAGAGGAGCCTCTAGGTGGAGATATTCTCATGTAGCCTTGCTCTCGGTTATAGAAATGGTTTGGGAGGTGCTGTGATAAGGAGCCAAGATTAACTGCAATGCACTATTTAGATTTTGCGCACAACAGCTGAGGTGTGATGGTCATGTAGATATATATTTAGGGTGGTGGTTGGGATTCAGTCAAGCAAGTTGTTCTGAACGGTGTTTGATTTCTGGAACGGTGTTTGATTTGGAGCTGTACTCGTCTAGTTAAATAGAGTATTCTGTCATGTTCTTGACGTGATACAGACGGTGGAAAGGTTTTGGGTGAATTATTCATGCAGGATACCCAGCCTGTGACCTCCTCTTGTTGCCCTGTATTTATATGGCTAGCGGATGTTCGTGATGGTTCTGCCTTGAATATCAAGGATAGGGAATTAGACTCTGTTTTTGGAGATGGATGTCACCTGGCATTTTTGAGGTGTGAATGTTACTTGCCACTTTTTAAACAATGCTTCAATGTTGACATGGGACGACAGATCTGGAATCTGGAGCAGAAAAATTGTAGCAGAAACTCAGTGCGTCAGCCAACATCTGTGGAGGGAAATGGATGGTGAGCACTTCTAATCCGGAGCTTCAACTAGACTCCCCTTCTCTAGCCTGACTTGCAGCTATCAGCAAACATCCCCACTTCTGATCTTGCAATGGAAGGAAGGCCGTCCTAGAAGCAACTGCTGATGGATCTTGTGAAGTCCTGCAGGAGTATTGTGGAATGACAGCAACCATTATCCTTTTGTGAAGTATTGACTCCAGCTATAGATCTGATTTCATCTGATGGCTACCAATTTCATTTATACCAGGGTAGTAGATACTACATTCAGTCAAAGGCTGCCCTGAAATCTAGGGGACCCATTTCTTGCCTCATCTCTGGAACTCTGCTCTTTAGTCCATATTCTAAGTGTGGTGAAGTTTGGGGCCAAGTAACCCAAAAACTAAATTCTGCACTGGTGTGCAGGTTATAATTGAGTGTGTTTGATTTGATAGCACTGCCATTAATGACTTCCATTGATTGAGGTAGACTTTTTAAGCAATAATTGAGCAGATTGGAATTGTCCTGCTTTTTGTGAAAGGACATCGAGGGACATTTTTCCACATTGTAGCTTGTAAATGTACTGGAGCAGTTTGGATAAAGACACGGATAGTTGTGGGGTGCAGGTATTCAGTACTCCAGCAGGCGTGTCATCTCATCCTGTAACCTTTGTTGTCATCACTGCTCCCAGCCATTTCATGATATCACTTGGAATGAATAGAAATGGGTGGAGACTTGCTTTTACATGATCTTGGGAGGAAGCCAAAATGGATAATCCACTTGGCATATTTGACTGAACATAGCTACATATATTTTGGTCTTTAAACATACAGATGCTAGGCATTCCCTTCATTGGGGATGGGAAATGTTCTTTAAACCTCCGCCACCTCTATTTAGCTGTTAAATTATCCACCACCATTCATGATTAAACATGGCAGAACTGCAGCGTTTTGATCTCATTTGCTAGTTGTGGGATCACCTAGTTCTGTTTGCATATTGTTTTATTGTTCAGCAAACACGTTGCAACCTTATTAATAATAGAAACAGAACATTTTGGAAACACTCATCAGGGACTTTACAGAACACCAGAACAAAGGGGCTTGGGTCTGAAACTGAACAGTTTTTCTTTCCACAGATACTTTTTCACCTTGTGACTTGTATTTTTACTTTTGGAATGAAACTCCGGGCTACTCTTCTGTACTTTTTGAAGCAACATTGAAATCCTGGCTTGATGGTATTAGTGAAGTGAAGGATATGGCAGGACAAGAGGCTATAGATTGTGTGGTGTGTGTTTCACTGCAGCTGTGTGGTCCACAGCACGACATGGCGCTTCACTTGAGTGAATCCTATTAAACATGATTTTCGTGCTACACGGGATAATAGATGGTGTTCTGGAAAAGGGTGTTTAGTCTCCATGTGCAAGTGGTCACTCTCTCCAATGTTATATAGAAAGACATTTGCAAGTAATATATTGACGGGAACAAGAGCAAGTAGATTTATCACTGCAGATCAGTGCCTTCTCTATTTATTTATGTCCTGGAATATTTTAATCTTCCAGCTCAGAGCTCCAGTGCATCATCCTTCCTTTCCTTTGCCCGTCTTTAGTAAAAGAGCTTTCATCAGCATGAGCCATCTCTCGGCTCAATGAGGAATGACTGCAGTGATAAGTTATCTGGGAATGAAGACCTTGGTTGTGCGCACATGTCTGTCAGGAGTGTTTTAGATTTATCAATCTGCAGAAGAAAATGTATCACTGCTCTAGAATATTATGTAGAGGTGCACTGTACTAGACATGACACTAAATTGCAGAAGGTCTGAGCTCTTCAAAGTTATAATCACGATAAGCTGAAGTAAAAATGTAACCAGAACTCCTTCCCACCATTCAAGTGTAAAAAATGTTAAATGCATCAAACTTATAAAGATTAATTAAAAATGTAAGAGTTGACTTTTAAAATGTTGTTTATGTTCTCTCAAATATATTCATTATGCATCAGAAACAGCTAATCATTTTCCTGACCTGATGAAAATATTTGAATTCATGTTTTTGATTACATATATGAAAATAGAATCTATCTGCAGAGCCCTAACATCATTTAATGCAATGCAAGTGTCCTTGCCAACTAGTATAGACTAGAATATTTTAATAAGCATGACAGCCTCTTGGCGTTACTAAGAACAAAGAGAATTTTTAATATTTCTTTGTGGCTATTATAATTTTGTTGGTTGAGTTAAGCTAAATATAACCGGCAGGCATGTGGATGATATCTCATCTCCATCCTTAAAATGCACCCTTAATTTCAGATAATGTTGAAAACATTCTTGCTGCTACTTTTTTATTTATCCACCTTTTATTCAACTATCGAAAAGGTGATTAAAAGCAGCCAAAATGGCTCACCGTTGGTACAAAGATTTCAATGAAGCTTAATGAGCATGAGAAATAGTTGTTTCCATTCATTTTATCGGAGGACAAACACTCTCCCCTTTCAAGTTTGCAGTGAATATTCTGAGCTGTTTTGACATGAAGATAAAGTATTGTTGATTAGTGTTGTCATTATTGTGACAGTTTGAGATGATTTGAGAGTATCATATAATCATACTCCACGTTGGGGTTTTGGCTCAAAAGTGATTTTTATTTTCCCCTGCAGCATATTGGCACAATGTTTTAAATGGGATTAATGAAAACCTTGTGATTGATTTTCATCCCTGTAGGTAGTGGCTAGCACCTCCTTTCCTGGCGTGTCCGAATTAGCTATTTGCCATTTGGGGAGTTACAGATGTGATGCCACGTGTTATCATATTGGTTTATGACTCCCTTTCTAATGTGCTTGTGCATTTTCTAAATTGTAGCCATAAAGGTGCTTTGTCAGCCGTGTTGGCCAGACTTTAGGAAACAGCTATTCCCATGCAATATGAGCCTGTTCCGGGGGAAGATCTGGCTAATGGAAACTGACCCATAGACGAGAAAGCTGCTGCCGTCTACTTCTCATCAATCTCCTTTACTTTACTTTGTTCCCGGCTACTTTTCCCACTCTTCACTACTGTTGCTATGTATCAGGATTTTCTGCCTAAACTTCCAATGTAGTGTAGTGGGTCTGGACGCAGTAGGAATCAGGCAAGATGCCAGCTAGGTCTTAACAGTAATTTAATGCAGCAACAGAACATCCACACTCTCTTCAATCTCAAGCACCAGTTATCTCTCCAGCCCCTTCAGGCAAACCCCGTAGCACTAGTCCCTTCCCCAGCCCTGTCCAACCCGTGCCGAGGGGGATGGTCCAGGGAGTGGCCTAATCCCCAGGTACCGCCCTAATCCCCAGGTACCGCCCTAATCCCCAGGTACCGCCACAGTACCTTGATTCTTTGACGGGGCACAGAATCAAGAGGCAGAAGTATAATTGAAGGGAAATGCAAGCAAAAGAGTGATGGATTAAAGAATCCAGTCGTAACATAGAAAAATAGGTGCAGGAGTAGGCCATTCGGCCCTTTGAGCCAGTACCGCCATTCAATACGATCATGGCTGATCAGTACACTGTTCCTGCTTTTTCCCCATATTCCTTGATTCCTTTAGCCCTAAGGGGGAAATCTAACTCTCTCTTGAAAACATCCAGTCAATTGGCCTCCACTGCCTTCTATTCCACAGGTTCACAATTCTCCGGGTGAAGAAGTTTTTCCTCATCTCAGTCCTAAATGGCCTACCCCTTAAACTGTGACCCCTGGTTCTGGACTTCCCCAACACCGGGAACATTTTTCCTGCAACTAGCATGTCCAATCCTTTCAGAATTGTATATGTTTCTATAAGAGCCCCTCTCATCCTTGTAAATTCCAATGAATACAAGTCCAGTCGACCCATTCTTTCATCCAATGTCAGTCCCGCCATCCCGGGAATTAACCCGGTGAACCTGTGCTGCACTCCCTCGATAGCAAGAATGTCCTTCCTCAAATTAGGAGTCCAAAACTGCACACAGTACTCCAGATGCGGTCTCACCAGGGCCCTGTTTAACTGCAGTAGGACCTGCTTGCTCCTAAACTCAAATCTTCTCGCAATGAAGGGGTGTACCTACGTGCTTACTTTCAGTGACTGATGTACCAGCACACCCAGGACTCTTTCAACCTCCCCTTTTCCTAATCTGACACCATTCAGATAATAATCTGCCTTCCACCGAGGTCTCCTGCACTAGTTTTATCCCCTTCCTTTCCGCCTCTAACCGTTGCACCTCTTGTACTCTTAAGTGTTTATGCCATTACAAACTGAACGTGCAGAACTGTTGAATTAGTTTGAGTAGCACCATACCTTGCAGATAAAAATTCTTACTCCAACAGTTAAAAGCATTTGGACAAAGGCATCAGCGTTGTATCATGGTTGAAAATATTCAACCATGTCAAATATGCAACCATAGAGTGCAGTGGGCACTCCTAAGGACCTTCTACAACACGGTGGTTGCATCGGCCATTTTCTATGGAGTGGTCTGCTGGAGCAGCAGCATCTCAGCGGCGGAAGGGAAGAGACTTGACAAGCTGGTCAGGAAGGCCAGCTCTGTCCTGGGTTGCCCCCTCGACTCAGTGCAGGTGGTGGGAGAGAGGAGGATGATGGCAAAGTTAACATCGCTGCTGGACAACGACTCCCACCCCTCTTCCATTATAGATGAGGCTCTCACTAGGGTCTCTTCTACATCCCGTAGCTCCGCTCTTGCTCCCCCTCCCCCCACTCGCAACAAGGACAGAATCCCCCTCGTTCTCACCTTCCACCCCACCAGCCAGCGGATCCAACAAATCATCCACCAACATTTCCGTCACCTACAACGAGACCCCACCACTGGCCATATCTTCCCATCCCCTCCCCTCTCTGCGTTCCGCAGAGAACGTTCCCTCCGCAACTCCCTGGTCCACTCGTCCCTTCCTACCCAAACCACCTCAACCCCGGGCACTTTCCCCTGCAACCGCACGAGATGCAACACCTGTCCCTTTACCTCCCCCCTCAACTCCATCCAAGGACCCAAACAGTCTTTCCAGGTGAGACAGAGGTTCACCTGCACCTCCTCCAACCTCATCTATTGCATCCGCTGCTCCAGATGTCAAATTATTTACATCGGCGAAACCAAACGCAGGCTTGGCGATCGCTTCGCTCAACACCTGCACTCGGTCCGCATTGGCCCAACTGGTCTCCCGGTGGCCGAGCACTTCAACTCCCCCTCCCATTCCCAGTCTGGCCTTTCTGTCATGGGCCTCCTCCAGTGCCATAGTGAGGCCCACCGGAAATTGGAGGAACAGCACCTCATATTTCGCCTGGGCAGCTTGCAGCCCAGTGGTATGAACATCGACTTCTCCAACTTTAGATAACTCTTCTGTCCCTCTCTTCCCCTCCTCTTTCCCAGATCTCCCTCTATCTTCCTGTCTCCACCTATATCCTTCCTTTGTCCCGCCCTCCTGACATCAGTCTGAAGAAGGGTCTCGACCCGAAACGTCACCCATTCCTTCTCTCCTGAGATGCTGCCTGAGCTGCTGAGTTACTCCAGCATTTTGTGAATAAATACCTTCGATTTGTACCAGCATCTGCAGTTATTTTCTTATATTATCCCACCCCATGCAGGACACTGTCACTGCACTGAGTAGCTCCTTCAGTGACAGACTCCTTCACCCCAAGAGCGTGAAGGAGAGATATAGGAGGTCCTTCCTTCCCGTTGCTGTGAGACTGCACAACCAGCACTGCTCCCAGCAGACGAGTCAACAATAACAGCTAAGAACACACAGAAAACCGATGACAATTTATGTATCTTTTATTTATAATGAATGATCTCTTGCTCTCTTGCTATAACACTGTAAATTTCCCCAGTGTGGGACGAATAAAGGGATATATTATATTATTATTATGATACAGGTATCAAGCACTTTGATGTTTTTCTGCAGTGAATTTGCATTAGCCCTGAAGGTATGTTTGGTGACATTTCATGGCTGAATTTCTTTCCTGAAGGCAGTATTGGCATCAGACGTACAACCTTTGCTGACCCCAACCCACCCTGGGGACACTACCCGCACTAACATGACGGTCGCAATCCATGTTTGCAGCTGCATGGCTCTTTGAGTCTTGTGGATGTGGTATCCTTTCACCATTGTACCTGGTGTGATGGGCTGCAAGCAGCAGAGAGAAGGCCGTGTGCACGGCGGATCAGCTCAACAGCTTGTGCTCTCAGAGGCTTTTTAAAAAACGATTTCCAAGTGTCACTGATCATACCTGAAACTGGCTGGAAAAGTAATTCTAAAAAATGAAGTTTACCATTTTTTAAATTTGTTCACTTTAAAACACACAAAATAGATTTAATTTTTTTTTAGATTTAGAGATACAGCGCGGAAACAGGCCCTTCGGCCCACCGGGTCCGCGCCGCCCAGCGATCCCCACACATTAACACTATCCTACACACACTAGGGACAATTTTTACATTTTATCCAGTCAATTAACCTACATACCTGTACATCTTTGGAGTGTGGGAGGAAACCGAAGATCTCGGAGAAAACCCACGCAGGTCACGGGGAGAACGTACAAACTCTGTACAGACGGCGCCCGTAGTCAGGATCGAACCTGAGTCTCCGGCACTGCATTCGCTGTAAGGCAGCAACTCTACCGCTGCTCCACCGTGCTGTTAAATGGCTGTTAATTAAAAAATTTAAAACAAATATTAAAATATAGCAAAATAACCTGCCAGTATTTCTCAAAAATGAAGTCTGGTGGTCCCATTCAGCCATGGCTGGTGACTAACCCAAGGGAATTGTTTGTGGCAATGGGGCACATCAATAGGCCTGGACTCCAGGTGGGTTCAGCAGGCGCTGAAGAATGTACCACTGATCTCTACACACCTGTCAACTTGCCGTCAGTGTGTCCCAACACTTTACATGGTGATTGGAATGTAACCTTTTGGTTTGCTGAATCTTTCCTATTCTAGAGTTAATTGTTTACGAGCAAGTCAACGAAAAAGGATTGTCGATATTTAATAACACTTTAAAATGTATTTCCTCTGCACTGCATTCCAACCCCCCTCCATCCACTCATTTTGATGTTGACAGGGTTTTGCATTTCTTAAACTTGCAAAATTGTCAATCAATGATTCCATTGCTGTAAGTATCTGATTTTTTTTGTGCAAGAAAAAGCAGCATTATCTGCATGCAACGAAATGCATAGATTATAGCTACAATGAGCAGAATGAATTGGATGCTGCCAAAAAAGTGCCTTCATTTTGTCAACTCATGCCACCATCTCCATTTATCTCTTTCACCATGGCTTATTAAAGGACCAGTCACCATATGGCAAAAATTTTCTCTGCTTATAGTTCCTTTCTTTAAAAATACCCAGCTTTGTAATTCAGTTTTATGGTGCCTCTTTCCACTCGGGTGTATTTGTACCTTTAAGTTTGAGGAGATGTCTTGATGTTCTTTAAAATGGGTAAAAATGGTTCATAATCTGTACCCATTGTTTAGGTGTGAAGTGCTGAAGGTGAAATGTGTATGTTTTATAGACCAGTAGTATAAGAAAATAACTGCAGATGCTGGTACAAATCGATTTATTCACAAAATGCTGGAGTAACTCAGCAGGTCAGGCAGCATCTCGGGAGAGAAGGAATGGGTGACGTTTCGGGTCGAGACCCTTCTTCAGTCTGAAGAAGGGTCTCGACCCGAAACGTCACCCATTCCTTCTCTCCCGAGATGCTGCCTGACCTGCTGAGTTACTCCAGCATTTTGTGAATAAATGTTTTATAGACCAGTTTTGTTTGCAGTAAAAGATTGATTACTCTGAAAGATAGATTAAAAATGTGATCAGAATAGAATTCTTTGATTTATTTTGATTTTGGCTACAATTTTACTGGTCATCAAATGAGACTGTTTGTTTTTCAAATATCATTTCAATAGAGAAAATGTATTAATAAGAATTCTTATATTCAGCCCAATTCCAGCTAGTCAGGGTCTGGAATTTGCACTGGAATTTGCACTATCTGGATGAAGATAGTGATATTAGACTGGTTTAATCTTTATTCGTGGACCTTCCGGCTTCCAGTATAATTAATTTGCAATTGTAAAGAGATCCTAATGATGTTTGGTAGACACACAATGCTGGAGTAACTCAGCAGGACAGGCAGCATCTCTGGAGAGAAGGAATGGGTGACGTTTCGGGTCGAAACCCTTCTGCAACATTTTGTGTCTCCCTTCGACTTAAACCAGCATCTGCAATTCTTTCCTACTCCTAATGATGTTTGGAGTCTTGTTTGACCATCGCAAAGCTATCAAGGATGCCAAAAGGGAATTCCGGACCAAGCTAGACTCCCAAGATAACCACACTGATACCCATCAATTGTGACATGGCTTGCATACTATAAAATGCTACAAAGTAAAGCTGGGCAGTATCACCAGCAACTTGTCCCTTGCCGATGAGCTCAATGCATTCTATACAGGAGGTCGGTGGAAAGACGTCATCAGCCTCGGATGCACCTGTACCCACAGTCACCAGCATATGTAAGATTGGCCTTCCCGAGCATGAATCCCGGATAGGGTCCCTTCAGCCACATCTTCAGGTCGTGCATGAACCAGCAGACAGGACATCTTTATCCTTTCCCTACTCCATTCTAAGATTCCTACATGCCTCAAGAAGACCACTATCATCCCATTGCCAAAGTAAACAAGTTGCTGGTGATACTGCCCAGCTTTTTGGTAGGACAAATCAAAATAGGACGTACAGGGTAAATGGTAGGGAATTGAGGAATGCAGTGGAACAGAGGGATCTGGGAATAACTGCATTGTTCCCTGAAGGTGGAATCTCATGTGGATAGGGTGGTGAAGAAGGCGTTTGGTATGCTTGCCTTTATAAATCAGAGCATCGAGTATAGAAGTTGGGATGTAATGTTGAAATTGTACAGGGCATTGGTGAGGCCAAATCTGGAGTATGGTGTGCAGTTCTGGTCGCCAAATTATAGGAAGGATGTCGACAAAATGGAGAGGGTACAGAGGAGATTTACTAGAATGTTGCCTGGGTTTCAGCACTTAGGCTACAGAGAGAGGTTGAACAGGTTGGGTCTTTATTCTTTGGAGCGTAGAAGGTTGAGGGGGGACTTGATAGAGGTTTTTAAAATTTTGAGAGGGACGGACAGAGTTGACGTGGGTAGGCTTTTCCCTTTGAGAGTGGGGAAGATTCCAACAAGGGGACATAGCTTCAGAATTGAGGGACAAAGGTTTAGGGGTAACATGAGGGGGAACTTCTTTACTCAGAGGGTTGTGGCTGTATGGAATGGGCGTGGTGGAGGCTGGCTCGATTTTATTATTTAAGAGTAAATTGGATAGGTATATGGATAGGAGGGGATTGGAGGGTTATGGTCTGAGTGCAGGTAGATGAGACTAGGTCAGGGAGAATGGTCGGCGTGGACTGGTAGGGCCGGACAGGCCTGTTTCCATGCTGTAGTTGTTATATGTTATATGTTATATGTTAAAGCAAGGCAGCTTAATGACCACCGTCCAGTGTGCCTGACATCCCCGATCATGAGCTCCTGCGAGAGGCTGGTTGTGACACTTCATGATAGTCATCCAGACAGCCTTGATCCACTGCAGATTGCCTACCATCGCAACAGGTCCACGGCAGACGCCATCTCCCTAGCCTACACTCGTAGCTGGTACATCTAGATAACAAGTACACCTATGTCAGATTTATGCTTATTGACTATAGCTCTGCCTTTCACACCATAATCCCAACTAAACTAATCTCCAAACAGATGGATCGAGGAATCAGCATGCTTGCCCTGCACCTGGATCCTCGACTTTATGACCCATACACCACAATCAGTGAGGATAGGTGACAACACCTCCTCCACAATAATTCTCCACACTGATGCCCCTCAAGGACTCAATCTGACTGCTCCCTTTCCATTCACAACTGTGTGACCAAATTCAGCTCTGACTCCAAATCTTCAAGTTTGCAGATAACATCATTGTCGGATCTTGGACAATGACGAAGAGGAGTTCAGGAAGGATACAGCGAGCTTAATAATACGGTGTCATGGCAGCAACTCTCCCTCAATGTCAGAAGGAGCTATTCATTGACTTCAGCAAGCAAGGGGGTGTACATGTCCCGATCAACATCAATGGTGCTGAAGTGGAAATGGTCGAGAGCTTCAAGGACCAAAGTGTAAATGGGCCATTTCTAGTCACGCATTACAGGTATAGTGTATATATTATGACATATATGTCGAAGTTTATCAAGTGGAATTTTTATATTGTGAGGCCACACACGTGACCAGTCATATTTGGCCTCTGACCCTAAAAAAACATTGTCAGCATAACATATAAAAATTTCACTTGATAAACTTCGACATATACAAGTCATATATACAGTACAAAACAATATACCTGTAATGCTTTCAGAATTAGAAGAGATGTATTCCACAGATTCTCACATTTGTGGTCACACACGTGACTAAAAATGGCCTAAATGTCACTAACAATTTGTCCTGTGCTAATCACATTGAAGCTACGGCCAAGAAAGCACACCAATGCCACTACTTCCTCAGGAGACCAAGAAAATTTTCTAAGTCTCCCAACAGCTCTTACCGACTTCTGCAGATGCACTGTAGAAAGCAGACTATAGGGTTGCATCACATCTTGGTTTCGGAATATCGCTGTCCAGGACCGCAAGAAACTGCGGAGAGGCGTGGACATAACCCAGTCTATCACAGATCAAATTCCCCACCATTGATGCTATCCTCACTTTATGCTGCCTCACGAAAGTAGCCAACATAATCTTGGACCTTTTTAACCCCAGTCACACCCTTTTTTCCATCGCCCCCATTGGGCAGAAGATATAAAAGCGTGTCAGCACCGACCACCAGACTCTGTCATCAGGCTACTGAATGGTCAGCCCATAAGTTAGGTGGTAGTCCCAATCTACCTCATTGCAGGCCTTGGCCTTTGTCTTTGTAACTAATACTATAAGACTGTATTCTTCACTCTGGTTATTTTTCTCTTTGCACTACCTGTTGTACTTGTGCGTGGCTCGATTGTACCAATGTACAGTGTGACTTGATTTAACTGGATAGCATGCAGACAAAAGCTTTTCACTGTTTCTCGGTACATGTGACATATCTGGTGAACACTTAAAGTAGTAGTTGTTTTTGGATCTATGGAAGTGTAATCATATCATATATCAAATACATACAGCCGGAAACAGGTCTTTTCGGCCCACCAAGTCCGTGCCGCCCAGCGATCCCCGTACATTAACACTATCCTACACCCACTAGGGACAATTTTTACATTTACCCAGCCAATTAACCTACATACCTGTACGTCTTTGGAGTGTGGGAGGAAACCGAAGATCTCGGAGGAAACCCACGCAGGTCACGGGGAGAACGTACAAACTCCTTACAGTGCAGCACCTGTAGTCAGGATCGAACCTGAGTCTCCGGCGCTGCATTCGCTGTAAAGCAGCAACTCTACCGCTGCGCTACCGTGCCGCTTTTTGCTTTGTACCTTGGAGTTCTCTAGATGCTTCTACGCCAAGAGATGTATTTCCAGCTGGAAGCCACAGAAGATTGCATTGAGATTTGAGTGGAAGTTATGTTTGATGTCATCTTTGAGTCAACAGCTTTGTGTAATTTTAAGTCTGGAAAGTGCCTGGACACCTCTGTGGCATTTTAGACTTTTTGTAAACAATATTCTAAGTAAATAGGATAAAATTGACACCTTGTTTTCTTTGTTCAGCCAAGTAATGGTTATCATTGTGAAATAAGTTGTACATGTGTCAAAGGCATGTGAAATTGTTGTCATTAAAATGTTTGCATTTTTGTTCAATTTCAGTTGTCTACCGGGCCTTTTTAATAAATCATATTAATAGTTATCAGACTACTAAATGGTTGGTCCCTTAAGTTAGAGAGTAGTGGTAAAATCTTGATTTTAATGTTAACCATTTGAGATATGATGACCTTTTTGTACTAAACAGTAGTATCATCCAATGAAAATTATACTTCAAAAAAAGAACCTTTATTAAATCCCTATGAGTATTTAAACGGCAGCCATAAAATAAACTTTTAGTAGCTAGTGGTTTTGGTTGGTTAGTATTTTTCTGTTCTACATTAGGAAACGTCAACTTTGCATGTATATGCACACAATCTGTAAGCCAAGGGCTAAATTCGGGGATAATTATTAAACAATTGCTTTCAAGTTAAGATGTAAAAGGAGAAAACACTTCCTCACCGAGATAAGAGCTTAAAGCTATAAAAAAAAATTCTCGTGGAGTATGACATTTTTTCTTGCAAAGCATTCAACAAAGCATAAAATCATAAAAGATATTTGTGGAAACCAGTTAATACAGTTTAAGAATTAGAAATTCATAATTTCTTTCTGTTTTTGTTTTGCAGTTCAGTACCAAATGGAAATGATGAGAAGCTTGCGTCATGTTAATATTGACCACCTCCATGTTGGCTGGTATCAGTCAACTTACTATGGTTCTTTCGTCAGCCGAGCTCTTTTGGACTCCCAGTTTAGTTACCAACATGCAATAGAAGAGTCTGTGGTCCTCATCTACGGTCAGTGACGCTTTCCTACTCATTTCTTCTCCTGTACTGTTTACCTGGCAGTGCTGCCTAGCAGGCCCTCTCGGTAAATACCAACCCAGTGTCTGCCTCAGCCTAGCAGCAGCGCAGTCTAGACAGAGTTTCCTTCTTTCTGTTTATTTTTCTTGCTATCAGAGCCCTGATGTGTACATTCTGGAATGCTGAAGTTGCTGCCTCATTTTTTTTCTCATTCCTCTTCCCCCTTGTTGATGGCGGGTGGAATGGGACCAGATGTCTAACAAAAACTGATTGCTTAAGTCTGGCTCAGTACGTGACCTTACAGTTATGACACATTTTGCCAGATTTTGCCTCTGACAGCCGCTCACAAAACATTGACTGTTCCGAGCACAAAGATTTTCTTCTTTCTGACCATTTAGTAGTGTTTCCTTTACTTGCTAAACCAGATGTTCTGTGCAGTATCATAGCTGTAGGTAAAACATCTTTATTGCCTTCCCCAAGCTCGCTATTTGCCATAGCTGGCAGGCTGTTACAAAGTTTCCAACCGAGAAGTAAATGTTACATCCTGAATATCTGTCAGAAAAAATACTAATGAACACGATTAATCTTTGAGTAGGACAAAAATTGTTTCAGTATGTTAACAATCGGATTACAACAGAGAAGCTGTTAAAATATACTTGCACTCATTGGAAATTCTATGTAATGATTTAACATTCCCTCCCGAATTTTCCATTTGAAACAAATTTTCATTTTCGTTTCTTTTCGTGTGCTACTTTATTTTTTCTGTCTATTTTCAGTTTTCCATTTAATTGAAAATAATTTTGCCTGCAAATTTACTAACATTTAATGTGGAAGTAGAGGCCATTTACCTTGAAGTTATTATAATAGAACTGCTAGTAACCGCAGCTCCATTTTATCAAAAGAAACTCATTTGTTTACTGTCTTTCAACAGTAAAACTGAGATTTCATGTAATAAATTAGTAACAAACTGAACATAAACAGATACGTAAAGATTTATATTGTTGATCTTGAGAGATTCATACCTAACTTAAATCTATGTTAGGAAAGTGGCAGAGTGCACATATGTCCCAGTGCAATTTGCCCTGGAACAACAGAAGCAATAGCTATCATATTTGCATTTTTTATACTGAAAACCTCCAAAAGGGAAGCTGGAGTTCCCATATATTATTCTACCTCCCTAACAGTTTCTTGTCTGCCTCTATTTAAAGAATGGCTGAAATTGCTGCTTGAACTAGAGACAAATTTGTTACAGAACATAATAGTGTACATTATATTTTTAACCGTTTGGTAGTCTTTGGCATTACTTTTCTTTTGGGGGCACTAATATCACATTCAAATAACAAATTCTTCTTCGTCTGATTTGGTATGATTGAATATATTTTCAAGCTCTATTTATTTTGCCCCAATAATGTGCCTCATACTGTCCTCTGAGAGAAGAAAAAGTTTTCCATTTTTCTCCCGTATGTAGATGCTTGAGAATCAGGTTCTCTTTACCAATTCAGAGGTTTAATTCTCAAAGGAAGTTTTTTTCCGGATCTATTTCAATTTCGTAATTCCAGAGAATTTCTGGAGTTTGACTTATCTTACTAGGAATATAAAATATTGCCCATGGATGGTTAGTATTCTGTGAGTAAGCCAAAACATCATATTCCATCAGTGCAAAAGCACTCAATATGGACAGAAGCTTATTTTTCCTACTAGACACAGGGGATTCACTGTATCAGGGCAAAGATTCCTTATTTGCAGCAGCAGATCCATAGAAAAATGTCAGGCCACTACATATGCTGCCTGTATGTGGTATGCAAACAATGGGTTTCTACAGTGCTTACACAATGGCGGCCTGTTTTCAATACAGATTCAATGCCTTTACAAAAAACGTTCTCTTGCTATATGTTGGGTCAGCCAGGCTGCTGCTTCAGATACCTGTATTTGTTGGGTTTCTTGCAAAAAGAAGATTACATCAATGTTGATGCAGTTCGTTTTTCACAATGATATTTCTGCAGTAACAAGGCATTATTTATCTGTAAAATATTAGTGGCATTAAGAATGAGCTTATTCTTTCTCACCTTGATGTTTCCAGATCCAATTAAAACTGCACAGGGCTCTCTTTCACTGAAAGCTTATAGACTGACTCCAAAATTAATGGAAGTTTGTAAAGAGAAAGATTTCACTCCTGAAGGGTAAGTAATCACATTTGTTCTAGAGCCTTTAAATTCATCCAGCCATTCCTGTCAGATTTACTCAGTACATAATGCAATATGTTGCAGTTGGCTATCTTAAAAGTGGTCCTCAAATCTGAGAACTCTGCCTATGTGTGGTGCAGTTGTGGCATCTATTTTCTTAACTTATGGGTTGTGTTGCTCTTTGAGTTTTTCTCCAGTCTGGATTAGATTCAGACTGTGCACACAACACAATTTAAACGACATGTTATTATGGACATTCACACGTGGTGGGGTTTAGAGGGTTGAGGAGCATACTTAGGAAGAAAATCAAGAGGACAAAAAGGGCATGATAGCCCTGGCAGGTAAGATTAAAGAGAATCCAAAGAAATTTCAAAAGTACATTAAGGGAAAAAGGGTAACTAGAGAGAGAATTTGTGATGCCACATTTAGAGTATTGTGTTCAGTTTTGGTCACTTTGCCTAATGAAAGATGCCATTAAGCTGAAAAGACTACAGAGGAGATTTGCAAGGATTTTGCCGGGACTCAAATGCCTGAGTTAATGGGAGAGGTTGGGCAGGCTAGGACTTTATTCCTTAGAATGCAGGACTCTGAGGAATCCGAAAGGGGTGTATGAAATCATGAGGGGAAGAGATAGGGTGAATGCACGGCATCCCTATCCCAGGGTAGGGAATCGAGAACTTGAGGGCATAGGTTTAAGGTGAGAGAGGAAAGATTTAACAGGTGGTGCTGCTGACTGAAATGCGACGATGCTTATTAATTCCAAGTAATCTGTCTGGAAGAGATGCAAGTAGGAAATTATTGAGGATGGAGGAAAAAATAGACCAGTTCTAGGATTGTGTGAAGCAGAGCATGAGTTAATATTGTGTGTTATTGTGAATTTAATGATTTCAGATAATCTTCTTTCTGTTTTTTTGCTGTGTATCCCCCAGGATTCCGTTTTGTTTCAGATTTCCAACAACTTGTTTCTTTGTCTCTGCTTTAATTTCACTCTTTTCTCTTCATCTTCTCCAGACAGATCACTGGAATGAATAAGCCTCATGACCCTCCTTACCTGACACCTCCAGTTGCACCATTTTCTCGTAGACTCCACCAATCACAAAAAATCCCTTGTTTATTCTCACCTCTTCTGAAGAAAGGACTTCAGAATTGAAGGATTGAAACCTGAACTTTTTCTCTCTCAACAGACCCTACCTTTCCTTCTCAATATTTTCTGCACTTTGTGTTTTTGTTTTAATATATATTTTGTGCTATTTTTGCTCTGTTTGCATCTTCAAGCACTAATAACTTATCCTCTATTTCAATCTTGTTAATTTATTTATCCAATTTCTCTTTCGGTGCACTTATACTAATTGCCTCAAGCACTTCATGTAGATGTCCATCTGTCCCATTTATCATGTTGCATGAAGACACTTTTCCTGACTGATTTATTGGATTGGTTAGTGATCATCTAGTATTTATGCCTACCAGAATTAAATATTCTCACACAAGAAAACTTCACCAGCTATCCCATTGATATATAATTTAGGAATACTTCTCCGAAGTCAACTTTTTTAAAGAACCAGATCATACACTGTTCAGTTCTTTCTGATGGATATGCCGCCATTTTATTCTGGTGTGGGTGATGTTTATTTGCACTTTACTTTTGCACTGGGTCCCACACTAGTTTGAGAAGAAAAAAAAGACTGCAACCTCATTAAAGTACTAGGGAGCCCTGCATTATCAAAGGTGCAGTTTTTCCAGATAGGATGTTAAGTTAACACTATCTACTGATTCAAGTAGATGCTAAAGGTTTTAAAGCACTAATTGTTGGAGTTAAGGAGCTTACCCGCATTGTAATTACCAGAGAAAAGTGCTATTCCTTGTAACTTTCAATTGATCAACTTTGCTGAGAGTTAATCTGATCATGATCAAGTTAGTGTTTGTGGGAACTATTTGTATGCCCCTTTCCTCCATCATTACAGCAATTATTCTTTAATAAACTACTTTGCAAAGTTAAAGATAGTATTTAGGTGCAACTCTGCTGTTTTTCTCTATTGCTTTTGTATACTTTTTGTGTGCCTATAAATTTAACTTTAACTAACCTTAATTTTCTTGTACTTAGTGAGAAAAAATGATGTTCAAGGTCAACAATAGCATTTGGATGTAGAAATTCAAATCATTATACATAGTCATGGAGGCACACAGCAGAAAGACAGACCCTTGGCCCAACTCATGCATGCTAACCAATTTGACTAACTTCTAGAGATGCTGCTTGACCTACCACTTTACTTTAGCACTTTGTGTGTTTTATTTTAGTTGGCTAACAAGATTGTCCCAAAGATAGACACAAAAAGCTGGAGTAACTCAGTGGGACAGGCAGCATCTCTGGATAGAAGGAATGGGTGACCTTTTGGGTCGAGACCCTTCTTCAGACGGATAATCTAGGGAGAGGGAGATGCGGAGATATGCAAGGGTAAAGAGTGTGAAAACGAGACAGCAAAAGAGATGAGGTTCAAGGAAAATTTAGAATAAATCATCGTTAGCTAGGAGAAGGTGACAACAATGCAAACAGAGATAAAATGTAATTTGGGACAGTCAGACTGGTTGAAGAACTGGGAATGGGGAGGGACGGAGAGAGAGGGAAAGCAAGGGTTACGAAGTTAGAGCAGTCAATATTCATATCGCTGGGGTGTAAGCTGCCCAAGCGAAATATGAGGTGCTTTTCCTCCATTTAGCGCCAGGCCTCACTGATAATGGTGGAGGCCCAGGACAGAAAGGTCGATGTGGAAATATGAAGGGGAGTTAAGTGTTTAGCAACTGGCAGATCAGGTATGTTCAGGCGGACTGAGCGGAGGTCATCAGCGAAACGATCTGCCGAGCCTGTGCTTGGTCTCGCCTATATATAGGAATCCACAGCTGGAACAGTAGATGAGGTTGGAGGAGGTGCAAGTGAATCTCTGCCTCACCTGAAAAGACTGTCGGGGTCTTTGGACAGAGTTGAGGGAGGAGGTATAGGGACAGGTGTTGCATCTCCTACGGTTGTAGGAAGAAGGTACCTGGGGAGGGGGTGGTATGGGTGGGAAGGGACGAGTTAACCAGGGAGTTGTGGAGGGAACGGTCTCTGCGGAAAGCTAGTGATGGGATCCCGTTGGAGGTGGCAAAAATGTTGGAGGATTACGTGCTGTATGCGACGGCTGATGGGGTGGAAGGTGAGGACTAGGGAGACTCAGTCTCTGGTACGACTGGGGGGAGGGGGAGCAAGAGTGGAGCTGAGGGATATCGAGGAGACTCTAGTGAGGGCCTCATCTATGATGGAAGAGGGGAACCCCCATTCCCTAAAGAATGAGGACATCTCGGATGTCCTGGTATGGAACACCTCATCTTGGTCGAAGATGTGGCATGGACGGAGGAATTGGGAGTAGGGGATAGAGTCTTTGCATGAGGCAGGTTGAGAAGAAGTGCAATCTAGATAGCTGTGGGAGTCAGTAGGTCAGCAGATTGTCCCTCTTGTCTACGTGTCGCTCATATCGCCCCATACCTAAAAGCAAAAAGTAGAATTCATAAAGGAGCATATATCATTGTCACTTGTTAAGAATGTTGATATGTCAAGAGAACGGAATACTTCTCAAGGATGAAGAAAACTTGAGGCGGCACGGTAGCGCAGCGGTAGAGTTGCTGCTTTACAGCGAATGCAGCGCCGGAGACTCAGGTTCGATCCTGACTACGGGTGCTGCACTGTAAGGAGTTTGTACGTTCTCCCCGTGACCTGCGTGGGTTTTCTCCGAGATCTTCGGTTTCCTCCCACACTCCAAAGACGTACAGGTATGTAGGTTAATTGGCTGGGTAAATGTAAAAATTGTCCCTAGTGGGTGTAGGATAGTGTTAATGTACGGGGATCACTGGGCGGCACGGACTTGGAGGGCCGAAAAGGCCTGTTTCCGGCTGTATATATATGATATGATGATATGATGAATGTAAACACACAATAATTTTCTGGCATCCCACTAGTCTCTAAGATGCTATCGGGAAACATGAGGGCAAAAAATGGAGCTATGATACAAGGAACTGCAGATACAGGTTTAGAAAAAGGACAAAGTGCTGAAGTAACTCAGAGGGTCATGCAGTATCTCTGGAGAACATGGATAGGTGACGTTACGGGTTGGGACCTTTCTTCAGACTGATTGTAGGTGGGGTGAAGAAAACTGGAAACGAGGCAGGAACAGACAAAGCATGGCAGGTACTAGCTTGATGCAGGTGGGGGGGAGGGAGGTGGTTGACAGGTAGATGGTGAACAAAGGCCAGTGATGAAAAGACAGAAGTTGTGAGACAAAAGGATTTAAGAGTTGCAAATTGTGAAGCTTGAGGAAGAAATGGAGGGGAGGGGAGAAATAGAGTGAGGTCCTGGAAGGGCACAAAGGGAGGGTTGGGGAAAACAGTGAAGATGGGGAGGAGGGTTTGGAGGAAGGAAAAGGGAAGGGTTACTAACATTGGGGAATTCAATGTTCGTACCATTGGTTTGTGAACTACCCAAGTGGAATATGGAGTTTTTTCCCCTCCAGTTTGTATGTGTGGCCTCACTCTGGCAATGGAGGAGGACCAGGGTGTCAGGGATTACGGGGTTAAGAGGCAAAGATAGATCAGCCATGATTGGATGGCTGAGTAGACTTGATGGGCCGAATGGCCTATTTCTGCTCCTATCACTGAACTTATGAGGCCAGAAAAGTCAGTATGGGAATGGGAAGACAAGTTAACATGGTTAGCAATCAAGAGATCCGGACCAAGTGCAAATGTTAGGCGAAACGGAGGCAGAAGTGGTGTATGTGAACCTCTGTCTCACCTGGAAGGACTACTGAGGTCCCTGGATGGAGGTCAGGGAGAAGGTCTGCGGACAGGTGTTGCATCTCTTGCTGTTGCAGGGGAACGTACCTGGGGAGGGGATGCTTTAGGTGGGAAGGGATAAGTGAGCCAAGAAGTTGCGGAGGAAGCAGTATCTGTTGAAGGGCGTGGGTATGGGAGATGTTACTGGTGGTGATTTCACATTGGAGGTGTTAGAAATGTCGGAGGATGATGTGTTGGATGTGGAGGCTGGTGGGGTGAAATGTGAAGAATAGGTAATCTTTAACCTTGTTCAATCTGGGACGAGGAGGAGCGAGAGCATAACTATGGGACACAGAGGAGATGCAGGTGAAGGATCCATCTATGACAGCAGGGGAAGCCACGTTTACTAAAGAACGAGGACACCTGAGATGCTTTGGAGTGGAAAGTCTCATCTTAGGAGCAGAAGCGGTGAAGACGGAGAAATTGAGAGTAGGAGATAGCAGCTTTGTAAGAGACAGGGTGGGATGAAGTGAAGTCCAGATAACTGGGAGACCGCAGGTTTATAGTAGACATCAATCAATAGTCTGTTCCTTGTGATGGAGACCGAGAGATGAAGAAAGATGAGAGAGGAGTCAGAATTGTCCAAGTGAATTTGTGGGCAGAGTGGAATTTGTTGTGATTAGACACTCTATATCAAGTGGTCACTTAAGTATTCTGTTACATAATTTGTATTTCAGAATGCATTAGGCGTTTATTAGTCTGAAGAAGGGTCTTGACCCGAAACATCACCCATTCCTTCTCTCCAGAGATGCTGCCTGTCCCGCTGAGTTACTCCAGCATTTTGTGCCTACCTTCGATCATCTGCAGTTCTTTCCTACACATTAAGTGTTTATGGGCCTGGACAAAACATTAAACAACCTGTAACAGTGATTCCCAAAATGACACGGCAGCCTATTGTTTATAATATTGAGGCAATTTCATTACAAAAAGTTCACAGGAAAGCTTAAAGTTGTTAACAACAGTAATTAAAACAATAACTTCCCTGCTATGGGACTATTTCATGTAGATATATAAACAACATATCATCTTCATGAATTTATTTGAATGATAACAATTAGTAAATAGGTAAAGGGAATTCTACCAAAACTTTGATACCCCCTTTGCTTGGTTTTAAGATCCATCCATCAGTATATTTTGTTTCAGAAGGTTACAAGATAGCTTACAATTCAAGTCTTTAAGTGACATGATATTCGAAGGAATTAAGCCCTGTGACTGAAGGTTTTTGGAAATAAAAAGGAAGGTTCATTGTTGAATTTATGTAAGATGCTAATTGGGACACAATTGGACTATTGTCTGAGTTCCAGGCACACTCATGGATGGATCTTAAAACCAAGCAAAGGCAGTATCGGAGTTTTGACAGAATGATGGCATGAATGAGAGGTTATAATTAAGAACAGACGCTCATTGAATTGGGTCCCTTCATGGCAGGATAAGACCAATGTTTGCAAAATTGAGAGGTTTTGTCATGAGATTATTTCAATTGTCAGGGTACCTGATAATATGAACATAGACCATAATCTGCAATAAAGCAGAAGCTAAATTTTTTTTTTCCAGAATCATTACTAAAATTTGTGCAGTTTCGAAGGGCCTGTTTCCGGGCTCTGTCTCTATGGCTGGTTTGTATAGAAGTTTATATGGGGCAATATTTGTTTCCATCAGTGGAGGGAGCTCTTGTGTTTTTGTAGTTCTCACAGCACCTGTAGAGTTTAAGCCTTGGTAATGCCACTGCATCGGAGATCATTCTGCCCATAGAGGTCTACACCAACTTAGTGCAGAGCACAAATTCTGATTCCATCACCCCTAGTGGAAGTATGTGTTCTGAATTTTTTCACATTCCTCTTCGTACTTTATGGAAAACAAATTAAATCTGTACATGTTATACCTTGAATCATAAGTTGATTTATAAGTGATAGGTGCAGAATTAGGTCTTTTGTCCCATCAAGTCTACTCCGCCATTCATTCAAGGCTGATCTATCTTTCCTTCTCAACCCTATTTTCCTACCTTCTCCCCTTAACCCCTGACATCAGTCCTAATCAAGAATCTCTCAATCTCCACCTTAAAAATATCCATTGACTTGGCCTCCACAGCATCCTGTGGCAATGAGTTCCACAGATTCATCACCCTCTGACTAAAGACATTCCCCCTCATCTCCTTTCTAAAGGTATGTCCTTTTATTCTGAGGCTATGGCCTCTGGTCCTCGGGTCTGTCTCTATGGCTGGTTTGTATAGAAGTCCCAAGCACGTTTCAGGAAGTCCCCTACCATGTTATTGTTTGATGTCATTGGCTTAATTAAAGTTCCTAGTTGTTATAGGCTTAATTATAATCACCACTTTACTGTCTGCACATTTCAAAATTCGTTACAGGTTTGCTCCTCTGTCTTCTCATTATTTTTTGGCCTCTTAAAATACGTTAGAAAACATGATAGCTCCCTCTTGCTTAACTTTGTAAATTGTTTCTTTATGACTTCTCATTGAATGTTTCTCTTTTCAGCAATAAATTCTGCACATCTTTTTTATCCCCCCTCTGTACCATAGACTATTAAGTGCCCAGTTCTATCACCATAGCTGTGTTTTGATTTGTGACCACTATATTATATTGATATCAGTATATACACAATATTATAGTGAACAGACACCAAAATATTAGTGTACAAAGCAGTGGTGATTCCAAAGCTCTTGTATGCATCAGAAACCTGGACAACATATCACCGCCATCTGAAAACACTTGAAAAGTTCCATCAACGATGTCTTCGAAGCAGCTTAAATATCAGCTGGGAAGACAGAAGAACCAACGTCAGCGTGCTGAATGAAGCGAAAACATCAAGCGTCGAAGCCTTCGTCATCAAGAACCAACTAAGATGGAGCAGTCATGTTGTTCGGATGGAAGACGAGTGTCTACCAAAGCAAACCTTCTACTCCCAGCGTAAAGAAGGCAAACATAAAAGAGGCCGACAAAAGAAGAGATTCAAAAACGCCTTAAAAGCCAACATGAAGAAATGTGAAATTGACATTGAAAATTGGGAAACCAATGCCCAGGACAGGAACCTCTGGTGAACCATCATCCAAAAAGGGACAGCGACCTTCGAAGCCAACAGATGCGTGGAATTAGAAGAAAAGAGAAGTAAACGGAAAGAGAGGCAGCAACAACCAAAGCCCGATCTGCCATTTGGAATTACCTGCCCTGAATGCCAAAGAACTTTCAAAGCCAGGATTGGACTCATAAGCCACCAACCTGAGAGTTCATAAAAACAACGGAACAAAGACCATCATCCTCGACTTCGAGGGATAGCCACGACGAAGTGCCCAGTTCTGTCATCTTAGCTGTGTTTTAATTTGTGACCACTATATTATATTTCCACAAAGCTATTTCTATTTTCAGTCACCAATCTAATTTGTCACATTTGGAACGCCTGCATGCAAACATTCTAAACTTGTTTTTGAAATTCCTTCTGGTTTTTCTTGGTCTACCCTCATTTACTCTATTTCCTCCTCTACTATAATTTAACACTCCTAGAGTGCACCTTGTTGTTCTGTGAGTCTCAGGACCACACACTGGAGTTAGAGGCATAGTACTAAATGAGTACTTAGCATCGATATTCATCAAGGAGAAGGACACGGAGGATAGTGAATCAGCGTGTGATATACTAGTCCCACTTGCCTGAGCCTGACCCATAATCCATTTAAACCTTTCCTACCCATGTACCAAATGGCTTTTAATTGTTTTTGTACATATCTCTTTCTTCGCGGGTTGTTCCATATACCCACCACCCTTTGTATGAAAATGGCTTCTCGGGTTCCTATTAAATCATTCCCCTCTCACGTATGGCCTCCAGTTCTAGATTCCTTACACTGGTAAAAAGACTGCATTCACTGTCTACTCCTCATGATTTTACACACCTCGATAAAGTCATCCTACAGCCTCATTTGCTTCAAAGATTAAAGTTCTAGACTGCTGAACCTCTCTTTATAATTTCAGGCCTTCGAGTCCTGGCAACATCCTTGTAAATCTCTCCTGGACTTTTGCCAGCTTAATGACATCTTCCCTAGAGCAAGGTGACCAAAACTGAACACAATACTCCAAGATGTCCTCATTCTTCAGGAAACGGGGCTTCCCCTCCATTATAGATGAGGCTCTCACTAGGGTCTCTTCTACATCCCGCAGCTCCGCTCTTGCTCCCCCTCCCCCCACTCGCAACAAGGACAGAATCCCCCTCGTTCTCACCTTCCACCCCACCAGCCAGCGGATCCAACAAATCATCCGCCAACATTTCCGTCACCTACAACGGGACCCCACCACTGGCCATATCTTCCCATCCCCTCCCCTCTCTGCGTTCCGCAGAGACCGTTCCCCCCATAACTCCCTGGTCCACTCGTCCCTTCCTACTCAAACCACCCCATCCCCGGGCACTTTCCCCTGCAACCGCACAAGATGCAACACCTGTCCCTTTACCTCCCCCCTCAACTCCATCCAAGGACCCAAACAGTCTTTCCAGGTGAGACAAAGGTTCACCTGCACCTCCTCCAACCTCATCTATTGCATCCGCTGCTCTAGATGTCAACTTATTTACATCGGCGAAACCAAATGCAGGCTCGGCGATCGCTTCGCTCAACACCTGCGCTCGGTCCGCATTGACCAAGCTGACCTCCCGGTGGCCGAGCACTTCAACTTCCCCTCCCATTCCCAGTCTGACCTTTCTGTCATGGGCCTCCTCCAGTGCCATAGTGAGGCCCACCAGAAATTGGAGGAACAGCGCCTCATATTTCGCCTGGGCAGCTTGCAGCCCAGTGGCATGAACATCGACTTCTCCAACTTTAGATAGTTCCTCTGTCCCTCTCTTCCCCTCCTCCTTCCCAGATCTCCTTCTATCTTCCTGTCTCCACCTATATCCTTCCTTTGTCCCACCCCCCTGACATCAGTCTGAAGAAGGGTTTCGACCCGAAACGTCACCCATTCCTTCTTTCCCGAGATGCTGCCTGACCTGCTGAGTTACTCCAGCATTTTGTGAATAAATACCTTCGATTTGTACCAGCATCTGCAGTTATTTTCTTACAATACTCCAAGTGTGTCCTCACAAACATCTTGTACATCTACAACATAACATCCCAACTTCTAACCCAATTTGCAAACTGATGAAGGCTGGTGTGCCAAAAACGTTCTTCTTCCTGCGACGCCACTTTAAAGGAGCTATATATGTGTAATGCTAAATCACTCTGCTCTATAACACTCCCCAGTGCCCTGCGGTTCACTGAAGATCCTACCCTGTTTTGAATTTCCAAAATGCAACACCTCACACTTAACTGAAGCAAACTCCATTTGCCATTCTTCAGCCCATTTTTCTCCACAATAATTCTAAGGAATGGTTGAGAGTTTCAAGTTCCTTGGTGATAATATTTCCAATGATCTGTCGTAGACCAAACACATTGATGCAACGGTCAAGAAGGTACAGCAAAACCTTTGCTTCCTGAGGTGATTGAGGAAATTCGGCATGTCTCCAATGACTCGTACAAATTTCTTCAGATGCACCATAGAATGTACACTGACAGGTTGCATCACAGCTTGATTTGCAAACAGCTCTGCCCAAGAGCACAAGAAATTGCAGAGTGATGTAGATGTAGTCCAATCCATCGAACAGACCAAACTTCCTGCCATTTACACTTCACCTCAATCTACAATTCACGCTGCCTCGGAAAAGCAGCCAACATAAAGTCTTTTCCCACCCTGATCATTCAACTTTTTCCCTGCTCCTCTCTGGCAGAAGTTACCGGAGCTTGAAAGCTTGTAGCACCAGATTCAGGAACAGCTTCCTCCCCGCTGTTATGAGGCTTCTGAATGGCCCTTCCATAACCTAGGGCAGAGTCGATGCACCTCTGCCGTATTGAGGAGTTTGTCTTTGGAACTGATGTGCTAGAATGCTGAGGACTATATTCTGGACTCCATACCTACCCATTTACTCAATCTATGTACTTGAACTTGACCGATTGTGTTTATCTGTCGGAAAGAACTGCAGATGCTGGTTTAAATCGAAGATAGACACAAAATGCTGGAGTAACTCAGAGGGACAGGCAGCATCTCTGGAGAGAAGGAATGGGAGTTGTATTTATGTATGGTTAATCTGATTTGTTTGGATCGCATGCAATAATAAACCTAAACCAGCTGATCAAGATACCACTGTAACTCTTGAAAACATTCACTATCTACAATACCACAACGTATCTTCAAACTTGCCTTCCTTGTACATTTTCATCCAAATCATTGATATAGATGATCAATGGGTACAGCACCAACTTGAGGTACACCACTTAGTCCGAAAAACACCCTCCAACCGTCAACTTCAGTCTCCTACCATCAAACCAATTATGGATCCAATGAATACCTCTCCCTAGACCCCATGCAATCTCACCTTCCAGAGCAGCCTACCATGTGGAACCTTGTTAAACGCCTTGCTGAAGTCTGTGCAGGCTATGTCTGTGGCCCTGTCCTCATAAACCTTGGTTACTTCAAAACACTCTTGTGAGACATTATCTCCCATGCTCAAAACCATCCCTGTCTATCCAAATGCTTGTATATCGTATCCTTCAGAAACTTTTTTACCACAAATGTTAGGCTTACTGCTCTTTAGTTCCCAGATATTTATTTCCGGCCCTTCTTAAACAGAGGCACATCACTAGCCAGACTTCCAGCACTTCACCCGAGTCTAACAATAATTCATGTATTTCAGACAAAGCTCCCTCAATTTCTTCTCTAGCTTGCCACAGTGTCTATATATACCTGATCATGCCTGGCAGATTTCTCTACCTTCATATATTTTGGGACATCCAACACTTCCTCTACTGTAAATACAAACACCGTCATTAACTTTCCCAAGTTCCCTAGTCTTCATATCTTTCCCGACTGTTCATCTCGCTTAGTGCCCATCTCCATTAATTCTCTTCAAGTTGTCACCAGTGTATCTCTCCTCAAGCTTAATAAAGATAGGTTGAAAAATAAGTTGTGAAGAGGTCAGCAGCCTACAAGTTAACGGAAGGGCCAAGGTTTAACAAATAGAACATACTATGGGGAAATACGAAATTATTAGTTTTGGAAAAAGTAAAATATTGTTCATTTATATTGGGCATCGGTGGGGTCATCTCTTGAGGAACTTTGTACTTTATTGCTCTTAATTGAGGAAGAATGTTAAGCGTGTGAACAGTTCCGATGAAGTTTACACGAAACTAGCACCTAGAGCGAGTGGGTTTGTTTCATGAGAAAAGGTTGGGCAAGCTCGGCTCATGTCTGCTGGAGTTCAGTGCAGTGAGAGGGGATTTGGTTGAAATGTATAAGATCCTGAAGGATCTTGACAGGTGGAAGTGGAAAGGATGTTTCCTCGAGGGGGAAATCTCTAAAAGTAAAGGATTGCACCTCAAACGGTCGGGATTTTTTTTTTTCTTTCAGGTTCTTGTGCCTTTGGAACTCTTTTTCACAGGATAGTGGAAGCAAACTGAATATTTAATGGCAGAGTTCGATAGATACTTCATAAGTAAGAGAGTGAAAGGTTACCATGGATGTTGAAGCCACAATCAATCAGCCATGATTTTGTTGAATGGCCAGCATGATCAAAGGCCTGTGGCCTACTCCTGCTCCTAATTATATGTTCCTAACTGAAATCTTGAAATAGCCTGAATAAAAAGAGATGTCCGTGGTCAGATTGGATGTCAATAAAATGTGATGCAGCTTTATAAATCCATGTGAACCAACGTATTACTGATTCGTTTGGACCTTATTGCTGTATAAAAGCCCACTTCCAGTTAATGTTTAAAATGTTATTTACCTTTATGAAGTCATTTGGAAGCGTTACTAATCTTAATATTACTTCGTCTCTATCACCTAGAATAAAGAAAGCACTCATTACTTCCGAGAATATGTTTGAAGAAGTGCCCATTATTATCAAGAATTCTCACCTTGTCAATGTTCTGCTTTGGGAACTAGAAGAAAAGTCAAGTGTGTCTGAAAAGCAAGAACTTCTCAATTTGGCTAGTGGGTAAGTGTTGTTGGTTTAATATTATTATATTATGAAAGTTAGTTTTGCTTTTGTAAAAAAAGTGTAAGAATTGACAACTTGTGCGGCAATGGTGTCGGTTCATGTCATGAGGTAACGCTTGTTCAGTCACTGAAGGTGAAAGTGCTCATCAATATTTCTGCAATTTCTTAACTAATCTTGCTGTAATAGTTTTGCAGCAACAGTTGTTAGCTGAAACAAACTAGCATCAGCTATTAGCATATACATGGGATTTGGCACACATTATTTTTACTTGTGAAACTTTCACAATTGTTGCTCCACGTAAGGATTTCATGAATTATTTATTTTTCACATGGACAATTCTTAATATGAAATCCCAAAGGTACTTTGGGCGGCACGGTGGCGCAGCAGTAGAGTTGCTGCCTTACAGCGAATGTAGCGCCGGAGACTGAGGTTCGATCCTGACTACGGGCGCCGTCTGTACGGAGTTTTGTACGTTCTCCCCGTGACCTGCGTGGGTTTTCTCCGAGATCTTTGGTTTCCTCCCACACTCCAAAGACGTACAGGTTTGTAGGTTAATTGGCTGGGCAAATGTAAAAATTGTCCCTAGTGGGTGTAAGATAGTGTTAGTGTGCGGGAATCGCTGGGCGGCGCGGACACGGTGGGTCGAAGGGCCTGTTTCTGCGCTGTATATCAAAATCTAAAATCTAAATCTAACTGTTATTAGGTAATCACCCAGACTCTATTTGCAGCATCCAGCAACAGTATTACATAGAAACATAGAAAATAGGTGCAGGAGGAGGCCATTTGGCCCTTTGAGCCAGCACCGCCATTCATTGTGATCATGGCTGATCATCCACAATCAGTAACCCGTGCCTGCCTTCTCCCCATATCCCTTGATTCCACTAGCCCCTAGAGCTCTATCTAACTCTCTTTTAAATTCTTCCAGTGAATTGGCCTTCACTGACTTCTGTGGCAGAGAATTCCACAGATTCACAACTCTGGGTGAAAAAGTTACTTCTCACCTCGGTTTTAAATGGCCTTCCCTTTATTCTTAGACTGTGTCCCCTGGTTCTGGACTCCCCCAACATTGGGAACATTTTTCCTGCATCTAGCTTGTCTAGTCCTTTTATAATTTTATACATCTCTATAAAATACCCTCTCATCCTTCTAAACTCCAGTGAATCCAAGCCCAGTCTTTCCAATCTTTCCTCATATGACAGTCCCTCTATCCCAGGGATTAACCTCGTGAACCTACGCTGCACTGCCTCAATAGCAAGGACGTCCTTCCTCAAATTAGGAGACCAAAACTGCACACAATATTCCAGATGTGGTCTCACCAGGGCCCTATACAAATGCAGAAGGACTTCTTTGCTCCTATACTCAAATCCTCTCGTTGTGAAGGCCAATATGACATTAGCGTTCTTCACTGCCTGCTGTACCTGCACGCTTACTTTCAGTGACTGGTGTACAAGGACACCAAGGTCTCGTTGCACTTCCCCTTTACCTAATCTGATACCATTGAGATAATAATCTGCCTCCTTATTTTTGCTGCCAAAGTGGATAACCTCACATTTATCTATATTATACTGCATCTGCCATGGATCTGCCCACTCACTCAACCTGTCCAAGTTACCCTGCAACCTCCTAACATCCTCTTCGCAGTTCACACTGCCACCCAGCTTTGTGTCATCCGCAAACTTGCTAGTGTTACTTCTAATTCCATCATCCAAATCATTAATATATATTGTAAATAGTTGCGGCCCCAGCACCGAGCCCTGTGGCACTTCATTCCATAGAAATGGAAACTGAACGTAATTCTGCTAGCACAGTTGTGGCAGCAAAATCCTTATCTTTGTTGCATTTTTTACAGCAAAATAGACAATAACCCAAAGAAATCTGACTAACACTCTGCAGTGCTTTCCCAAAGATCTTTTCTGCTAACTGCAACAGTTAAACATTCCTGTCTTTTGTCAAAGTCCCTTTCATTCGAGTAAAAAATACAAAATATATAATACAAAAGGAAATGACGATGACTCATGACAAAAATTAAGGACAGTATGATACTCGAAGATGAATTGTATAAAATAGCCAAACAAAATAGCAAATCTATTGGGAGCGGTCCAGATTTTAGCAGAAGACAAAAATTTATGAAGAGGGTAAAAATTAAGAATGAGAAGAAACGTGCGTATGGATTTTAAAAGCGTCCTCAGGTATGCCTTCAATGCAAAATGAGGGAAATTTTACTCTAAAATAAGTAATATAAATTGAAAATGTTTGAAACTCTCAGTATATCCAGGAGTATCTTTTGAAAAAGAAACAAAATTAATGTTTCGGCCAATAACATCGTTCATTGGATTTGGAAAAGTGAGAACACAAATTAGCTTTAAATTGAAGTGAGATTGGCGATGAGGAGAATGAATAGGATGAAGGGGATATCTCTGATAGGGTGCGGTCTATTTTTCTCTACTTTTCACTGAACCATCCAGTTGATTGATTGATGAGAGCAGTTATAAAGAAAAGACCAGGGATATTTCAAAAGCCCTGAAATACCGATCCGAGTTTTTGCTCTGACTTAAAATCAACTGACCATGCACTGTGGACAGCAAAGTTAATGTTTTGGTAATAGTGAGTTAATATTACAGGTAAACACCCAAATATCAGTTTGAGAGAAAATGGTGGGGTTCAGTATAAAGGATGAGATAACCGAACATTTGGACAAAATCTATGAATTTCTGAAATTAAAATTGTGTTTAGCAGACAGGAATTTTATATTGGATAGGTTGGGTGAGTGGGCAGATGCGTGGCATGATATAGATAAATGTGAGGTTATCCACTTTGGTGGCAAAAACAGGAAGGCAGATTATATGATATTGGGCATTTTAACAAGAGGATTTGAGGACTGAGATGAGTATAAATTCCTAACTGCTTTATCTCTATGTCACCTATTGTGAGCACTCTCACAGGCTTTCACATTTCCTAAAATGTTTTATTCTCCTAACGAGGAAACATCCTTATGACTTCCATCCTATCGAGACACCTTCTGAACCTTTGTTTCAGTCAACACTTCTCATTTTTCTAAATTCTAGCTAAATACACGTGACACTTCTCTTGTGAGATAACACAGCCATTCCAGGTATCAGTCTAGGAAACCGTCAACAAACTTTTGCAACACATTTACATCCATTCTTAAATATGGATAACAATATTTACATCCACAGTAGCACTGCTGTAGAGCTGCTGCTTGACAGCGTCAGAGACTCTGAGTCGAGCCTGACCTCGGTGCTGTCTGTTCTCCCTCTGACTGGCTCGGTTTTCTCCAAGTGCTCCGGTTTCCTCCCACATTCTAAAGACGCGCAGGTTTGTAGGTTTGTTTTGGAGATTACCCCTAGAGTGTAGAATGCAAAAGTGGGATAACATGGAGCTCGTGTGTGGGTGATCAATGGTCGGCGTGGTCTCGGTGGACCAAAGGGCCTGTTTCCACACCGTATCTCTAAACTCAAAATAATGTCCTGCTATTTCTTAATAAATTACGCAAATGTAGAAAGTGGAAATGTGGAACTGCAGATGCTGGTTTACAAAAAAAAAGGACACAGTGCTGGGGTAACTCAACAGGTCTGGCAGCATCTCTGGAGAACATGGATAGATGATGTTTCACACAGTGCTGGGGTAACTCAACAGGTCTGGCAGCATCTCTGGAGAACATGGATAGATGATGTTTCACACAGTGCTGGGGTAACTCAACAGGTCTGGCAGCATCTCTGGAGAACATGGATAGGTGACGTTTCACACAGTGCTGGGGTAACTCAACAGGTCTGGCAGCATCTCTGGAGAACATGGATAGGTGACGTTTCACACAGTGCTGGGGTAACTCAACAGGTCTGACAGCATCTCTGGAGAATAGGGATAGATGACTTTTGCGGGTTGGGGCTCTTCTTCATTCCTGACCTGAAACATCACCTATCCATGTTCTCCAGAGATGCTGCCTGATCCGCTGTTAATCCAGCACTTTGTGTCTTTTTTAAACACAAATATAGGCTCTAGATATCTCTTCTTGTACCCCTTTAAGAATTGTGTATTCATTTGTCCCCTTATTTTTTCCAAAGAAAACATAACAGCATAACACTTTATTTTTCTCGGTATTAAATTTCTTCTGCCACCAATCTGCCCATTTTCACTAGGTTGCCAATGTCTTGTAGTCTTTTACTATCCTGACTGCAGTTCACCCTCTAATTCCAAGGCCTCCAATCATAAATTATATACAGCACTCACGTTTTTCCTTGTTCTTCATATTGTACTTGAGTTTGGCATGATTGTGTATATGATAGCAAGCAAAACAAAGCTTTTCGCTCTATTTTGGTACACATGACAATAATAAATATAAATCTGACGTGTACATGCTTCTATTAGGCTTTATTTTACTCTGGGACTTTCATTTTCCTACCCTTCTCATGGAATAGGTCATAACTGAAACATCTCCACATTAAATGCCTCTTACTTGACAATTAAAATGTTGTTTGCTGAGCTCTGGTTCCATTTTATTGACATTGCTATGTACCCTACAGATACTAGTTGCACTTGGCTTGGCTAATTTCCCAGAGGCACGTCTGTGTTCCTCAATGTTCTCTTGAACAAATGTTGGAAACCCATCAGCCTTTTGCCCCCTCCATTATTGCTGCCATACCTGTATTTGGATGGTTAGTGTCCCATCATCACAGGCATGTGAATTTTCCGCGTTTCTGCGGATTTCCGTGTTTTTAACATCCATTTTCCGTGCTTTTTGCATGGTTTCCGCGTTTTTCACTTTGCCAAATAAACGGAGAAATTGGATTTTTAAAAAAACCGATGTATAGACTTGTAATGAACACTAGGGTTCCGTTAGACGTCGCTAGGGGTTCCGCGAAAAATCTCCCGCGCCCTGGAAGTCTCCCCAAAAAATGTGGCACCTAGGCTGGTCAAGGCAGCCAATCTCGACCTCATCGGGACTTCCACGGCCAATTTGTCAATTCGGCTGCTAGAGGTCACTAGGGGTTCCCTGGGAAATCCCCCCCGCGCGCACTGGAAGTCTCCCCGAAATTGTGGCATCTAGGCTGGGCAAGGCAGCCAATCTCGACCTCATCGGGACTTGCACGTCCGATCGGTGGGTTGAATTTGCAACCTGCGGCCGGGGCTCCGGAACTCCAGCCCAGCTGGAGCCAGCACATCTATCCCCATAGCCGACTTCCTTGGCCGGCTGGATAAACCAGCAAAGACCTGGAAACAAGAGTGCCAGAAAATCAGTGGTGGAACTGTAATGAGTAAATATTAAAATTAAGTGCAAGATTATATAACTAAATTAATTAAGACAGGGTTAAAATATAAAACACAGCAGAAAAGCCAATTTTGGGCTGATTATCAATTAATGTGTGAATTTACTTCAAAATGTTATTAGTATACAGTGACATATTCACATTATTTTGTAATGTCTGTTTTTACTTTGAAATGCACTAAAAGAGGCTTGAAACTGGTAATTTTGTGTGTAAATTTTCAAAACCTTTCAAATTTTTTGACCCCCGTTGTACGCCTTGCGCAAGTGCTCGGCACTTTTCCTGTTTTTTTACCTCACTCACACGCCTGGCATCACTTCTCCATAGCTTTTACCCACTGCAAATGTACTCCTCTCTGTCCTTCCCAGTGATTGGCAGTCCAGTATGGTCCCAGTAGATAATTGTAGCTTTGTTGTTCCTTAACCCTAATTGGAGATTGTTTCACCATATAATCTCTTTCATATTTTCCTTAATCCAAGCTGTCGCCCAGCCTGGCTATGGCTATGTTTCTTTCCTGCCCTATGTTTCCTGAACACCATGTATCCAAGAATAGTTTGGACTCATTTGTCTTTTATTTCTAGCCAAGTTTCTGTTATTGGCATAACATGGTTAATAGTTTCTGCGCCTCGCCAACCTTGTTTGAAATGCTTCTTAGGATCATAATGTGTGATTGTAAATACATCTTAGACCACCTTGCGCTTCCTTTAGTCTGGATGTACCTAAAAACCTGATGCGATTCATCTCGGCTTCTTTCTGAGGTCCCCACCATCACAGAAGCCAGTCTCCAAGCCAGTTCAATTGACTCCACATGATATCAAGAAATTGCTGAGTGCACCAGATCTAGCAAAGGCTATGGAACCGGCCAACGCCCTAGTTGTAGTGCTACAGACCTCCCTCCAGGATCAGCTATGGCTCTAGCCAAAATATTCTAGTACAGTTATAACACCGGCATTTACCCATCGCTATGGGTTATTGTCCAGGTATATAATGTTCACAAAAACCAGGACCAATTCAACCTTGCTGATTATTACCCAATATTAATTATCGGCAAAATGATGGCGGCTCTCTTCGAAGGTGATGTTAAATGACATTTGCTCTCGCACTACCTTATCAAGGACTAGTGCCGATAGCGCTAGATAGAGCTCTAAGGGCTAGTGGAATCAAGGGTTATGGGGAGAATGCAGGCACAGGTTACTGATTGTGGATGATCACCCATGATCACAATGAATGGCAGTGATGGCTCGAAGGGCCAAATGGCCTCCTCCTGCACCTATTTTCTATGTAATCTATGACAATAAATGCTGGCCTTGCCAATAGTGCTCAGATCCCAAAAATGAATACATTTCATCTAATGGCTTTTATCGATCCCATCTTTTCCATGTATTTTGTTTCCCCTTTCCCCTTGCTGTGTCCAACATCCTGCTAAATCCTCCATTGCACTAGCAAACTACCTATGAGGGCATCTACTGCACCATCTTCCCAGCCATACATGTGCTATACCTCTATTTCCATACTCACACACATGCAGCAGGAGTATTCCAGAGATTGCCATATTTGAGGTCCTGCTTCTTAATCTCTATCCGATGTACACATTTCACACTCCAAATCAAGAGATTACACAACATTTTCCCTCTCTCCTAGATGCTGCCTTACCTGCTGAGTTACTCCAGCATTTTGTGATACCTTCGATTTGTACCAGCATCTGCAGTTATTTTCCTACACAACATTTTGAGGTGTTTTTTTGGTGGGAATTGAGTGGGTTTCTTTACAAGTTGAATTGATGTGAGGACAATTTTCTGGAGAATGTGGCGGCACGGTGGCGCAGCGGTAGAGTTGCTGCCTTACAGCGAATGCAGTGCCGGAGACTCAGGTTCGATCCTGACTACGGGCGCCGTCTGTACGGAGTTTGTACGTTCTTCCCGTGACCCGCGTGGGTTTTCTCCGAGATCTTCGGTTTCCTCCCACACTCCAAAGACGTACAGATATGTAGGTTAATTGACTGGGTAAATGTAAAACATTGTCCCTAGTGTGTGTAGGATAGTGTTAATGTGCGGGGATCGCTGGGCGGCACGGACTCGGTGGGCCGAAGGGCCTGTTTCCGCGCTGTATCTCTAAATCTAAAATCAAATAAGAAAGTGGATTTTAAGTGTTGTTTCATTTTTGTGCAGTAATTTATTGGTGCATTTTAAGAATTTTTATCTGGTCACTAAAATATTTTTTGTAGGGGCAAGGATGTTTGATTTTGAAAGAAAAACTTTGAATATATTCACACAATGGCTTTATTTAGTTCATGGAAGAATTGTCAGAATTGTGGGAGGAGTTGAGGAGGGACAGGTAACATTTACAAAGGAATTTGATGGAGATGTGTTCATTACTATGGTGTATTATATGAGCGTGCACATTGTTCATATGGCAGACAATTGTCTTTACCAAACAGTGATTCATTCTAAAATGTTCAAGAATGTGTGGGTCCGAGAAGAAGCTTTGTGCAGTAACTACTTCATAGTTAAGTTACAGATCCAGATTTAAATTGTCCTATTGCCAGGTTGCAGGTAAAGTAATGTGCAATGATTTTGTAGCTCCTGGTCCTACATTGTTGTGTTATCATAAGACCCATGTTTCAAAAATGAAGTCATGCAAGTTCTGAAACATGAAAATCTGTAAAAGTCCAAGAAAAATAATCTACAGCTTTCTCATTGGATTTTTGTGCACATTTCCACAGAATTCTGCTTCTCTGGATGGAAAATGCCCATTGCTACTAGCTTTGCAGCTAACAAAAACAGGTCTATGAAGGATGCCATCTCCCTTGCACTATATTCAGCTCTGTATCATCTTGACAATAAGAACACATATATTGGAATGCTATTCATTGATGACAGTTCAGTTTGATTTGAGAATGAAAAATATTTTGTGTGGTGAATGATACCTATGTCTTATAGAAATCATCTAGAGAAGAACCTCCAGCTTTTAATGGACAGAGTGGATGAAATGAGCCAAGATATTATTAAGTATAATACTTACATGAGGAACGTAAGTAAGCAGCAGCAACAGAAACAGCAAGTAAGTAAAATCAAAGCTACGACTTCTTGCATTGGCAAAGTTTAGAAGAGATACCATTAGTCTGCTATCACACTACAAAATGTAGGCACAGACTTTACAGCAGCCCATGATTATGTCATGGTGGTTATTCTAAACTGGGAAAAATGAATCACGCCCTTTGGATTTCATACTTTTAAAATCTCTTTAAAGAAAAACATCCCTTTTGTTCGCCTAGTATTTTTCTTTCCTTGTTTTTTTTTCTTGTTCTTTTTCAGCACTGAGTGCTCTGTTGGCTTCCTTTCCTCCCTCAGGGAAAGGCCAGTTTTCTTTCATTTGCTGAGTCAAAGCTGAGGTATTTGGCAATCATTTGAAAGTTGTCTATGTTGAATCTATGAATATTTTGCATCTTTAGATGCATTTATGGACTTCTTTATATTAACTTGAAATAAGCATACTTTACATGCACTATTTTCCCATGGCGTGTCAATAAAATGCATGCATTGCAATTTAGAAATAAAACTCATTTTTAAAGTTCCAATTGTTCCCCTTCTAAATTTAAACTCTGTAATTCATAGGTTTATTTTTGTAATACATCCGTTACATATTACAAGGAGTGAGGTTTTTCATTTGAGATTTTGTCAATCTATATAGTTTTTTTTCCCACCTTGAGGCATTGTTCCATAGAAAGGATTTGGACAAGTATGATACTTGGATAGCTTACAAAGCAAAAGTGCATATCTGCTGGTTTTTTTAAAAAAAGCAGATGTTTACAGTTTATTTGGTGGACATGGTGAATCAGGGTCTTCAAAGGCCAATTGCAATGAGCACCATGTTGGCTTGGCACAGTAAAAAACTTATAATAATAATAATAATAATAATCATTTATTTTATATAGCGCCTTATCAGGTGCTCAAAGCGCTTTACATAAACAATCAAACATAAAAACAAACAGACAAACTATCCTAACGGAGAAGCGGCGAATAAACAACGCCAGCGTCCTCTCACGTCAGGGTCCGGCAGTAGAGAACAAAAAGCACAGGACACACAGATACAATTTTTACACATTTTTTACACAAACAGCCATCACAGTGATTGCTCTAGGCACACCCTCACTGTGATGGAAGGCAAAGTCTTATCTCCTCCTGATTTCTTCTCCCGTGGTGCCACGAGGTGATCGAGGCTCCCAACTTTTTGAAGCCCCCACTGGGCGATGGAAAGTCCCAGGGCCGAGCCGAGCAGGCCGATGACGGTCCTGAGCCCCCACCGGGCGATGGTAGGTCCCAGGGCCGAGCCGAGCAGGCCGATGAAGGTCCTGAGCCCCCACCGGGCGATGGTAAGTCCCAGGGCCGAGCCAAGCAGGCCGATGAAAGTCTTGAGCCCCCACCGGGCGATGGAAAGTGCTGCGGCCGAGCCACGCAGGGCGATGAAGGGCCTGCGGGCGGGTCGATCATACCTCGCACTTCGGGGCGGTTGAAGCTGCTACGGCTGGAGCTCCCGAAAGCCGGTCGCTAGCCAGGGACCTGCGAACTCCCGATGTTGCGGTCTGCAGGGCCCACGGCCGAAGCCTCCGAGATGGTAAGTCCAGGCCCTGCGACCGGAGTTTTCAAGGTCGATCCCAGCTGGAGGCTGCCGACTCCACGATGTTAGGCCGTAGCGCGAACGGAGATACGACACGGTAAAGGTCGCATCTCCGTTGAGGAGGAGATTTGAATAAAGGTTTCCCCCAACCACCCCCCCACATACACAGAGTTAAAAATAAAATAAAACGTACAATTAAACGATGACAGACAAAAAACAAAAAAAAAGACAGAGAGACTGCCGGTGAGCCGCAGCTGCAGAACACAGCCACGCCCCTTTGTCATTAGTTATCCCTTATCATGTGCATTCAGCAGTGATTCTCTAGCATTGACTCTCCGCTTTGCTTCTGAGCATCAAAATAAGAAAGTGATGATCCCCACAAATAAAGTAAGATTTTTGAACAAGATGCTGTTTTGAATGCCTTTTGCTGGGTTCAGGCAGTTAGTCATAATTGCCTACGTCAAGGCTGGCAATAATTTGGTAAACTGAAGTGTGTAGCGTGCTTAATTTTGTTGTTCAATGCAGAAGCAGATTGCACAGGTCGAATGAAATGAGTTTCATTGGAACTTAGTTTGTAAAGTCACTTGCCATCTGAGAAATGAAATGGTTTAAGAATGCTTATATGGGTTAATTTTAGTCATGTTTTTTCTTGGCCATTTGAATAGATTGAAAAGATCAACACATACCAAATTTTCGAACCCAAATCGTGTGACAAGATTGAAATATTTGAAATAATCATAATATAGTTGTATAAGGGACAAATTACTTGTCAACTTCTGAAAGTGATCAATACCATTCAACCGAATATTATTTTTTAACTAGGGTCCTCATTCGTAATTTAAGGGCAGTTAACACAGTCAGCCATCATAAGTTGTCAGTGGCAGAGGGAAGCATGATCAGGCACGATAACTTTGATTTCTACAGGCTGCAACAAAGTGACTGCGCATTGCTGATATCAAAGATCTTTGTGGTATGGATTTCCTTTACCCCACATTGATAACTGGTGTTCAGTCACAGTGAACTCATCAAGCAGGCAGCAGATTGAAATATTCTTACAGGCGACAAACCCTGGAAGTAAAAGTGTGCTTTGACTGAATTAAAACCGTTTACAGATAGTGGACATTAAAAAAGAAGCCAAAGAGTTCTGTATCATTTTTCACCTGTTGTTTAGTTTAAATCTGGAATAGTGAAATAAATCTGTGGGAATTATACTCTGTCATCTTATAAGATACAGTGGAGTTACTAAGTGGCTGTTATACCTTTGTAAAGCCATTTGAACACTCAATACCATTTCATCAGCAAAGTTGAATGTTTTCAGCACCAATTTGGTATGTAAACAGTTGAGTTTATCATTGGTTTGTTGCTACTAATTACCCATGGGAAGACTTTAAAATCAAACCCTGTTGAAGAGGTCATGTCCTTGACATAATACCTATATTTGGGTGTTTAGCTGTGCACATGCTTACTCAAATTGCTGTCAGATTTCTCCATTGAGATGATGTGCAACAAGAGATCCACTGTTAGTCTCCGCACAAATTCCAGGCTCATCTATATTTCCTTATAGATAAAAGCATGGAAAGGTGATAATGAATGTTTTTCTTCCTTTTTAATTGCCAGCCTTGCCACGCAAAAGATGAAAGGGATTATCCGTCGCAGTTATCTGAAATCCTTGACTTGAGAACATGGTTTTTGTTTTGCAGTATCTTCACAGACGGCAGCTGGAAAATACCCAACGGCAGAGCAGAGGAGAGACACCGTTGCCAGAAGAGGACCCCAGCAAGTTATTCAAACCACCTCAACCACCACCAAGACTGGAAACACTGCTTGTTGCAGGTTAGAGATTGATATGAGAAGGAAAAGAGCAGCCTGAGTATTGAACAGTTCCATGTCAACGTGGTACAGTTAGGTCCACAGTGAGGCTCTTGTATTCTCCCCAAACTCAAGAGGTTCGGTGAAAATGCTTTGCACAAAATGCTGTTCATCTGTTCAATCTAGGGGTTCTCTCCAGTATTTTGTTTTTTGTTTCAGTAGAGCACCCTCATTTTTACATTCATCTCATAAGCCATTCTGATAAATCATTGGGCCAAAACTTGATGGGCATGGACACCAGTTCCTTTGGAAACCTCTGACGTCCATCCATTCAAAGAGAAGCAAGTTTTGAATGTATGCAGGCACCCAGAGTCCAGTGTTTACTAAACAATGTAAGGTGCTGAAGCTGTCACGATGTACATTTTTTGCTGGGTTCTGTATGGAGTCCAATGGAGGAACCCAGTCTTGTGGGAAATCCTCAACATCACACCAAGGGATTCACTGCACAGTCTGAAGAAGGGTCTCGACCCGAAACGTCACCCATCCCTTCTATCAGAGATGCTGCCTGTCCCGCTGCGTTACTCCAGCATTTTGTTTCTATCTTCACCACTTAGAATCTATGTTTGGTTGTAGGTGGAAAACTCCTTGATTCCAATGGATGTCCAAGGCCTATGGATTTGGAAGTAAAGGATCAAGTGAATCATCTTTAAATCTTTTTATTTATTTATTTATTTTTCTATTTTACATTTTTTTACAGTCCTAGTTTTTAAATTATTTACTCTAGTTTAAATCGTTTTTAATTTTGCATTACCGTAGACATTTGAAACTCTCCAAATTACTTATAGCTTTGTAAGTAGACAAACCTATGCTCCAGCTTTCCCTGCTGTCAAACCCTGTTGGGCATTCTGGGGGAAGCCTCAGTTCTCCCGTTTAGTTCGTAAATAGATGGCGTGGAAAACCAGCAAGATCAATTGCCCACATCTGTAAGTGCAGACATACATGGATCACTAGCAGTGATTCCACGCAGCTAAGCCCAAATTGAACACTAGTTGGCTCAATGCCATTTGGTTGTGAATTAGGGTCAGTTTTGTGCTACATTCTTGAGTTTAGTGTGAGCTGCATTGACGTGGTTCATTGTAGCTTCTCATGCAATCCTTAACGCTGGAAGGGAAAGGAGACTCTCATTTCGTCACTTGTGGCTTGCCTTAAGACCAAGGTTCCAAAAATAGTGTAGAAGTAATCTGTTATTTAAGCACGTTATATTAGAAGTTTAACAACAGTGCAACTGGAAGAAATCATGTGTTGGCATAACTGTTGTTAAATGTTTTCTGAGGAATTAAAAGTGGTGTGTTTTTATTAATAAGGTTTGATCAGGTTTGAGTGCTTCTCTTTGCATCACTGTATCTCTAAATTATGAGTGTTTCTGACAGTCTTTCACACAGCAACCATTAATCACACAACATGGAAACAAACCCTTTGACTCAACTTGTCCATGCCAACCAAGATCCCCCATCTAAGCTAGTCTCATTTACCTGCAATTGGCCCTCTAAACCTGTCCTAACCATGTACCAGTCTAAGTGTCTTTTAAGTGCCTCAACTGCGTACTCTGGTAACCCTGGTAGAGTGAAAAAGCTGCCCCGCAGGTTCACATTAAGAAAAACAATATTATTATTTTTTTCCAGTTTTCCTAACTGTGAGATACGTGTACATTAAGTAGTTCTCTGCAAGCTAATATTTCTGAAAGTCCCATAAGAAATAATTTTGATTTTAAATTAAAGTATTTATCTTAAGTACTCTCCTCCAACCCAACATGTCTTTTGTACTCTGAATAATTATTATGCTTCAAGGAACCAATTGATTTAAAGAAAACTGTCATCTCAAAGTCAGCTGTTTTAACATTTAATGTTTCTGAGCCAAAAAAACAGTGCTGGAGGAACTAAGTGAGTCAGGCAACATTTGTGGGTAGAAAGGAATTGTTGATGTTTTGGGTCAAGACTCTGCAGCAGGACTGAGAGCGGAGAGGGAAGATGGTGACTGAGAGAGGAGAGAGGAAGAGAGAGGTGAACGAGGTCAATAAGTAGTAGGTGGATCGAGCCAGAGGTGAAGGATGATGAGAAGATTGATCCAGGAAGGGGAGAGGTGGAATTTGGTGGAAAGTGGGTTATATGTGGAAGCAGACAAGGATAAAAAGCAGACACAGTGCTGAAGTTACTCAGCAGATCAGGCAGCATCTCTGAGAAGAGTCCTGACCCGAAAACGGTTCCTATCCATGTTCTCCAGAGATGCTGCTTGACCAAATAAGCTACTCTAGCATGTTAGCTTTCTTGCTAAGCCAGCATATGTAGTTGCTTGTGTCTAAATAAGGAAAAAAGGCAGATGGAGTTAGGTGGGGGTAGGGGAGGGTGAAGGTAGAGCCAGGTGGTGAAGGATGCAGAGTGGGGACATGATGGCTACCAGCCCTGGAAACTGAGAACAGTTGAAAGAGAAATGAAAGGCAGATGGGAAGAGGATCCAGTAGATGAAATGTGTGGAAAATGGAATCAGGAAAGAGAGCAGGGCTTGGAGGTTGAAGGAGGAGTTTGGGAAAGGAAACAAAATGGGAGAACCAGAGGTAGATTGGAAGGTGTGAAAGAGGGGAATAGCTTATACAATGCATCACTCTGCAGTGGAGAATAATGATCTCTGCCCCGTGTCATCTTGCACATGGATCACTACTATGGATTATATTTAGAATTCAAACTCATCTGGATAACAGGATAAATGAGGAAAAGAGGGATGCATGCTGATTTCTAAAAATGTGCATCTGTGAAAGAAATATCTTTCCCCATGCCCAACTCTTGTACCTTCAGTTAACATTTAGATATTCGGTTTTGCAGGCCCTTTCGTTGTTGGGCTTCGCTTGTCTCGTTTTTATGGTTTGGTCTCAATTTAGCATGAATCAGTTACATGAGGCAAGATTTTTGTGTAATTTCTTTGCATGGATATTATGGCTATTATGTCAATGCTCCTCCACTCACAATAACCTTTGGTTGACTCCAGTGACTGCCCAGGCTTATCCGTATCTATTATTCCAGTTATCCGGAATTTACCTTTGATGAGTAATTTACAATTCTGCACATTTATTTTAAATTTATTTGTCATTAATAAAGCAGTCGTTTACCTCTTATCTCCTACCATTTTTTGTTTGCTCTTCCCAAATTCCACCGCATGTCATTTGTTGTACTGCATTCCTTCAGTAGTACCACCCCATCCCATAGAATATGTGCGCAGAGACGAAATAGGTTGAAGTCATGGGAACTTGGTGTTACATACGGAGCAAAAGAACAAAGGAAAATTCCATTGTAATTGCGTTTTCCCCTCAATAACCAAGTTGTAGAAAATAAATTCTTGAATAATGCTTTCACTCTCTTTTGCTATTATCATTTTTGTATTTGTTCCCATATCAATACACATATTATAAATCTGGCTCTAAAGAACGTGTTGCCGAGATAGATGGTTGAGGCAGACACTGTAGTGACATTTTAAGAGACTTTTGGATGGGCACATGGATATGCAGGGAATGGAGGAATATGAATTATGTGTGGCTAGATAAGAGATGGTCTTGGCATCATGTTTGGCACAGACATTGTGGGCCGAATGGCCTGTTCCTATACTGTACTGGTCTGTTTTCTAAAGAGTTTGAGAATAATTTATTTTGTTGCCCGTCAAAAAATGAAGACAGGTATGGTAGAATAAATGATGATCAAACCATGTTCTGGCCTTCCTCCTCCTCCATGCCCAATTGTTCTGGATATTTCCTTTGAATTCATGTCGAGATTTGACTTCTTCTTTCGTGTCCATCATTCAAATGTTACATCACTGTCATCGTCCGTCCTGGGAAGGGCGCAAGCTTCCGGCGACATTCAGCGGGAGCCTCACTTGTACAATAGACGATGGTGGTAGCAGAATTAGCTCAGAACACTTCCAGTTTCCAGCCCCGCGACGTGGACGCTTCTGCTATGGGGCCGTGATTTGACTAAGAATGCTTTAAAAATGAACGTGGCCTGGACTATTTTGCACTCCTTGACACATTGGAACAAAATGGGATAATTAGCAGAAACCATGTTATTGGTTACTTTCAAAATTATAGATGTAGATACTTTAGCTCTGCTCTACAAGACCAGCCTAAAAAGGAGGGGGAAGGAAAGATCATACCAGATTTTGAAACATAATTAGAAATAATTTACAATTAATCCATAGTGGACTAAGTTGGGGAAGTGTGCACATTATTGATTAAAGGGGGCAGAGAATGGAAAGCTGTAAGGCCTGAAACACTAATATCCCCTTGAACAGTTGTGTTTTACAAAGTTCTGCTTTGGCAGTGTTGCTGCTGCTGTTCATCAATAATTAGTGAAATTTAATCAGCAAAGCCCATTGTGTTTAAAGTCCAAATTTCATCTCATTAAATTGTGCTTTGGAGTCTTTGTTTAAATGAGTATCACCACTTGGCATGTACTTTGCCAAACACATATCACATGATGGATAAGCAACAAGACATTGCCTATTTGAGACAGAGACTGTTGCAGTCATACATTCTTGTGGTTACACCAGCATGGAATTGCAGAGAAAATTATAAGTTTGCAAAAAAGCTGCTTTTATGAAAGTGTTATAAAAAAAGCCTTGATGTTGATCATGTACGGATGTGGCTACTACTGTGATTAAACAAAAGGGTTTGTATTTTATCCCATAAGATTTGGTTACGTTGCGTGCAAGCATTACAAGCAAAATAAATACAAAAAGGGGGAAAATAGTAAATATTGACCAAAGAAAATTGCATTTTTCTATGCGGTACATCATTGTCCTTTGAATTGTGAGTTGCTATTTTCACGTTGCATTTTTGATTACCAAGTTCTCGGAAGCTAAATATTTTCTTTCTCCTTTTCACCACTTTACAGGACAAATCAGTGCCTATTGCCAGCAGATCAAGGAGTTCACATCACAGAGCATGGGCAAATTATTCATGGCTGAAGCTCTTCAAGGCCATAACAGCTGAAATCTCAGTTGGAAATGCTGTAGCTCAACGTGGTTTCCAGATCCAACAAAATGCCATTCTGAAAAGCTGCCTTGTCTATAAAGCCTGTTCTGTGCATCCAAAACACAGTGGAGGTTTAGTTGCCCCCAGTTTGTACGAATGCAATGAAAATAAATAAATGAATTTGATGATCACATTAGTCCTTGTGTTTATTCCATCTTGAATAGAAACATAGACATAGAAACATATAAAATAGGTGCAGGAGTAGGCCATTCGGTCTTTCGAGCCTGCACCGCCATTCAATATGATCATGGCTGATCATCCAGCTCAGTAGCCTGTACCTGCCTTCTCTCCATACCCCCCTGATCCCTTTAGCAAAAAGGGCCACATCTAACTCCCTCTTAAATATAGCCAATGAACTGGCCTCAACTACCTTCTGTGGCAGAGAATTCCACAGACTCACCACTCTCTGTGTGAAGAAATGTTTTCTCATCTCGGTCCTAAAAGACTTCCCCCTTATCCTTAAGCTGTGACCCCTGGTTCTGGACTCCCCCAACATCGGGAACAATCTTCCCGCATCTAGCCTCTCCAACCCCTTAAGAATTTTATATGTTTCTATAAGATCCCCCTCAGTCTTCTAAATTCCAGCGAGTACAAGCCCAATACCTTAATTGTCCGTAAGACAGCTAATAGTTGATTAAAATTTCAGTAAATTATATATTAACTATCTTACAATGATTCAGCGATCTTAAAAATAAGTTTGAAGTAGTTTGACTATTATTCAATCCCTTTTATTAAATAATGATTTCTTTTCAGCATGGCCTAGCTACAGCAGAAACTAAGAAAATTATCTGAAATATTTAAAAATTATCCCTCCCTTTTAATTATTTATTTTAGTTCTGTGTGTTAGTGTCCTCACCAAGCCTTGCAGTTAAGCAGTTTTAGGGATGGGTTACCTTTTCTGCTACCAGTATTGCTGTATAAACTAGGCCAACATATGTGTGGCGATCATGGTTATTTTTGTAATTACTTTTAATTGCTATCTCTTGTAACGCAAATGATTATGCACCTTAATAGAATATTTGATGTCACTTATACCACATTTTATGGGGAAATAAAAGGTTTTAAAATTGCAATGAGGTAGGTCAGCTCAGAGGATGTTGCTGCAATGCTGATTACACAAAAGGATTTGCATTGTGTTTGGAATTATAACATTTTATGAATGAAAACTAAATATTGCTGGATCTTTTGAGATTGAAACAGAATTCATTTTTCCAAGAAGTGATTCTTCATCAGAACAGGTTCAATGACCAACCTGAAGAGTTGCCCCTTTTTCTCTCTTTCTTGATGCTGTTTGATCTGCTGAATATTTGCAGAATTATCTGCTTCTGGTTTTGAGCATCCACACCTCAGTGGCAACAAATATTCAGGTTTTGTCTTGAGTTGGCGGTATGCCAGACGCACCACTAGCCCTTTAATTTTCTGCTTCATTTTACCTGTGACTAATGTTAAAGTTGTGCCACTGGAAATCATACATTGCAACATATATATTATGAACTCTAGCTATAATTTATTTTCATCCTTAATACATCATAAAAATATAATCTGGCTTGATAAAATGAGAAAACAAAATGCTGTGGAGTATGAATGAAAATAGCATAATGTTCAAAGCAAGGTATCCCAATAGCATAATGTTCAAAGCAAGGTATCCCATCCTACTTCTGTATCATATTAAGTTGCAGGTAGACAAAATGCTGGAGTAACTCAGCAGGTCAGGCAGCATATCTGGAGAGAAGGAATGGGTGACGTTTCGGGTCCAGACCCTTCTTCGGACTGAAGCAGTCAAGAAGGGTCTCAACCCGAAACGTCACCCATTCCTTCTCTCCTGAGATGCTGCCTGGCCCGCTGAGTTACTCCAGCATTTTGTGTTTACCTTTGATTTAAACCATCATCTGCAGTTTTCTTTCCTACACATTTTAAGTTGCAGAATCAGTTTCAATGCCCCTGCAGCAAATGAAGGTCCGCCTCATCATTTAACCACAAATACCAAGAAAAACAAATCTTTTGCACTTTTTATTCAAAGAATCAAAGGAAATCCTTCCAGGAAAGGATATAAAGGATCACTCCGGCATTATTCTGAGATGAGTGAGGGTAAGCTCTCTGCATTCGGACAACATTTTAAAAATTCCATTTGGGGTCGTAACCAGCAGATTGGAAAGTCTTGCCATGGTAGGTCGATGTGCCAAAATTATGAGCAGAAAGCTGAGCTGGCTGATGATTTGACTCCCATCAGGGCAGGTTAATGGCTTGTTGCCAGCCACCGGAGATCCACCAAATCAACACACTGACCTTGGAGCTTGGGTTATAGAGTTAAGGAACCAATAGACAATAGGTGCAGGAGTAGGCCATTCGGCCCTTCGAGCCAGCACCGCCATTCAATGTGATCATGGCTGATCATTCTCAATCAGTACCCCGTTCCTGCCTTCTCCCCATATCCTTCTCCCCATAACCAAAAGGGGATATTTGGCTTAATCCCCTTTACTTGTTAAATTTCTTTAGTTTTCCTTTTCCACAGTAACCATATTAAGGTGACACACTGCCATTGTAATCAATGAAGACATCTGAGGTAGTAACGTTTTAGAACATGAACAGTACGGCAAGCTCGTTGGCCTCTTGAAACCCACTCTGCCATTCAACCAAAACATAACTAATCCAGTTTTGTCTTCAACATCACTGTTCCACTCTCCCATCATCGCTTGAACTTCTTGTAGTTTAAATGTCCATCTCCACATTGAATATATTCATTGATTCTGCCTTCACAGCCCTCTGGCAGATAATTCCAGAGATTCACAATCTGCTGAGAGACTTCTAGAAACTGCAGTTAAGCGAATCTTCCTCTCTCCATCTACCCCGTCAGTCTCAGAATCTTATGTTTCACATCTCATTTATCAATATTCCAGTGATTATAACCTCAACGTGTTCAATCTTTCTACATACACCATACACAGGTATGTAGGTTAATTGGCTGGGTAAATGTAAAAATTGTCCCTAGTGGGTGTAGGATAGTGTTAATGTACGGGGATCACTGGGCGGCACGGACTTGGAGGGCCGAAAAGGCCTGTTTCCGGCTGTATATATATGATGATATGATGATGATCCCCTTCATACTCTTGAGTCAAGCTAGTGTTTTATCCTTTTTTTTTAGATCTCTAGTTGTTTCAGAATCAAATTCTGCCAGTAATCCCTTGTACTTGATGGGCTCTATCGTGTTAGCTATTACCAGCAGTTCTCACCTGTACCATTGGTATTCAGCCTTTCTAATTGATTTGTGCACAGGTGCTCTGAATTAGCGAAACCTCAGAATAGTCAACAGATTCAAGTCATAAGTGATAGGAGCAGAATTACGTCATTCGGCCCATCAATTCTACTCCACCATTCAATCATGGCTGATCCATCTCTCCCTCCTAACCTCATTCTCCTGGCTTCACCCATAACTCCTGATACCCATACTTATCAAGAATCTACCTATCTCTGCCTTAAACATATCCATTGACTTGGCCTCCACAGCCTTCTGTGGCAAAGAATTCCACAGATTCACCACCCTCTGACTAAATAAATTCCTCCTCATCTCCTTAAAGGAATGTCCTTTAATTCTGAGGCTATGACCTCTAATCCTAGACTCTCCCACCAGTGGAAACATCCTCTCCACATCCACTCTATCCAAGCCTTTCATGATTCGATAAGTTTCAATGAGGTCCCCCCTCACCCTTTTAAACTCGAGTACAGGCCCAGTGCCGTCAAACGCTCATTCCTGGGGTAATTCTTGTAAACCTCTGGATCCTCTCCAAAGCCGGCACATCCTTCACCATCCATTACCATCTGAACAGAAATATATAATAATCATCCAAACTAAAATTGTCACCCTTGGTCATCATCTCAAAGTCCAATCCTTAGCTACTCTACCTGACTGATGATTGGGGCTAGTAACAGTTTTCTTCTGCATGGGTCTTGCTTCACCTTAAAGGAAAATCATCATGCACAAGATCAATTTAGATCAAGATCACATTACGTCCATTATGATTTTCTTGATCTGTATACCTGAGCAACAAATATTGAGTCCGTATCCAAGATTGAACTTGGGAACTGAGCATTTGTAGCTCAGATTTGCGGGTCGAGATAATCATAATGGATGTGATTTGTTCTAAAATGATCTTGTGCCAGAGACACGATTTCTCTTTGAGGTGATGGAAGGCCCGTACTGAAGAAAGCTGTTACTAACCCCAATTATCAGTGACAGAATCATCTGTCAGTGGAAAGAACAAAATACTGGGTGGCTCTCTGATGGCTGTTAACGTTAATGGAATCTCACTTTGAAGAGATTTTCTCTGATTATATCCAGAAGCAGCTGGAGAATCCTGGGTGAGATGGTTGAAGCCTGGTTCATGGCAATCAATCCTGGCCACGGCAGCATTGCTTGTTCAGTCAACCCTTCGAGGTTAAATGTTTGTTCTTGACAGATGGCCGAGGCAGGGCTGTGCCCCAACCAGCCATCAAAGATTAACACCACCTTGATCAAGGAAAAGGGAAGGGATGGGAAAGGGTGGAAGAGTGGAGTGTTTACAGCAGGATGGGGCATCTGACTTTTAATTTAGAAATTTTGACACTACACATAATATCAGTACAGGCTGCCTATTTTCCATTGATAAGCATCCAGTCCTCAGCTCAATAAATGGGTGACCATATCCTGGAGACATTTGAGATGGGTCCCTGGTCCTGCAAAGAGCAGAATCCGTGACCCATCTTGCTATTGACCGCTGAGTGAAACAAAATCTGCCCAAGCCAGGAAAATGCAGGAACTAACCCAGGTAAACAAACTGCCCATGGCAACAAGCTGTATCCACAACATGTCTTCAATTTGAAGCAATTTACACAACCTCTTTGGCATCTGACAGAACAGGCATCAATTCATTGGCAATCTCACTATCATGTTTGTACCTGGGTTAAGTTTTGGATGAAATGTGTAGGAAGGAACTGCAGATGCTGGTTTATACCGAAGGTAGACACAAGATGCTGGAGTAATGCAGAGGGACAGGCAGCATCTCTGGAGAGAAGGAATGGGTGACGTTCAGGTCGAGCCAGTTCTTCAGACTGAGAGTCAGGGGAGAGGGAGACACAGAGATACGGAGGTGTAAGGTGTGAAAATGAGACATCAACGGGATGTGGATCAAGGAAAATGTAGAATAGATCATTGTTAGCTAGGAGAAGATGACAACGAAGAGTACAGAGATAAAATTAAATCAGTGGGACAGTCAGACTGATCGGAGAACTAGGAAAGGGGAGAGATGGAGAGTGGGAAAGCAAGGGTTCCTTGAAGTTGGAGAAGTCAATGTTCATACCGCTGGGATGTAAGCTGCCCAAGCGAAATATCAGGTGCTGTTCCTCCATTTTGCACTGGGCCTTACTCTGACAATGGAGCAGGTCTATGTTAAGTTTTGGACCTTGTGTCTGTACCACAGTGCTATTACCATCTCTGTGACATTCCCCATCACTTACCCCTGCTTCAACTCATCTGCCTCTGTTTCTGCAAACATGACTGTAAAAGTGTACTCTTAGATAGCCAATCATTCCATTTTCTCTTAACCTGAAGACATCCAAAATTTTGCAGTCCATGTTTTAACTTGCACCAAATCCATTCACCTGTGTTTGTTAACCTGTAGACATAAGGAACTGCAGATGCTGGAATCTTGCACAGAACATAAACTGTTAGCTGTGTTGGTTTCTCGTTAAATAATGCCTCAGTATTAAAATTCTTGATTCCATTCCCTTGCTTTGTATCCCTTGAACTCTCCTCCAACCTGATATCTAAGATATCAGTATTCCTCTCGGTACAGCTTGTTCAAGCTGAAAGCTAATTTCTTTCCATTCCCATTCTGATCTTTCAGTCATGGGCTGCCTCCATTGCAGAGTGAGGCCAAGCTCATTCTAAAGGAACAGCCTTTCACATTCTGCTTGGATAGCTTACAACCTAACACTATGAACCAACATCTTTGATTAGGTCTTTTGGACTGGAGCGACTGGGCTTGTATACTCTGGAATTTAGAAGGATGAGAGGGGAACAAATTCTCCAATTTTAAGTAACTGACCAACAAATATCTCCCCCACTGTCCCCTCTATTCCCTATGGCCCACCTGGATGCCTACTCATTTCTCCCTCAACCCTACTCCAGTCCCCTTCCACCTACTCCCCTTCATTTTGGCTTCATATTTCATGCCTCTTAACCATAATCGCACTCATACTTTATTAGCCAAGTATGTTTTGCAACAGAGGAGGAATTTCATTTGCCATACTGTCATACCAATAAAAAGCAACAGAACACACAAAATACATTTTAACATGAACATCCACCACAGTGACCACTCCACATTTCTCACTGTGATGGAAGGCAAAAAACAGTTCAATCTCTTCCCTTCTTTGTCCTCCAGCGGTCGGGGGCTTCTAACCTTCCGTTGACGGGACTATCTTGACTCCCGTAGCCGGCGGTGGACCTTCCTCGTCGGGGCGATCAAACTCCTGCATCGAGGGGGGGGATCTCAGCCCCCCCGTGCCGGCCGATCTACCCCGGGTCGGGGCTTGTCGAACCTCAACCCGAGACTGCGAGCTCCTCGATGTTAAAGTCCGCAGGCCGCGGTAGAAGCATCGATCCAGGCAAGGGATCGGCTCCGATGGTAAGTCCACGCCCCGCGGTGAGGCTCAAAGTCAGTCCCGAGCAAGGCCACCAGCTCCATGATGTTAGGCCGCAGAGCGACCAGAGATAGAATCCGGAAAACAATCGCATCTCCGGCAAGGTAAGAGATTGAAAAAGGTTTCCCCCTTCTCTCATGAGAACCAACATCTTTGATTAGGTCTTTTGGACTGGAGCGACTGAGCTTGTATACTCTGGAATTTAGAAGGATGAGAGGGGATCTTATTGAAACATATAAGATTATTAAGGGATTGGACACGCTAGAGGCAGGAAACATGTTCCCAATGTTGGGGGAGTCCCGAACCAGGGGCCACAGTTGAAGAATAAGGGGTAGGCCATTTAGAACGGAGATGTGGTAAAACTTTTTCACTCAGAGAGTTGTGAAGCTGTGGAACTCTCTGCCTCAGAAGGCAGTGGAGGCCAATTCCCTGGATGCTTTGAAGTGAGAGTTAGATAGAGCTCTTAATGATAGCAGAGTCAAGGGATATGGGGAGAAGCAGGAACGGGCTACTGATTGTGGATGATCAGCCATGATCACGGTGAATGGCGGTGCTGGCTCGAAGGGCCGAATGGCCTCCTCCTGCACCTATTGTCTATTGTCTATTTTTGCTCATTTGTTCCGACATCTCCTTATGTGGCTGCTGTCATTCTTTTTGTTTGACAGCAGTCCTCTGATATAGGTTTTATTTCCGCTAGAATGCAAGTTCAGTGTAAAGAAGTTTTTTACATCTGCAAATAATTAAAAGAGGAAAAGTAATAATAATCTATATGTAAGCAGTCCTTATCTCTGTAATAATAATACTCACTGGCCATGTAACTAGAAATTGATGTGTTTTGACATCTGGCATTGTGTTCACAGCCATATAATGCAATGCAGGTTCTTTTTAACCTCTAAGGACTCGAGATAAGAGGATTTCATTGAGATCTTTCATCTTTCAGTGGAAGGGAAATCTTTGGCAGAACATCCCTTGAATCTGTAGTTTATGCTGGGTGCCAGACACATCAAACTTCCACAAAGCCTTTAATCTTATTCTCTGGTTTTAATCTTAGATTGGATGAATTAATAAAATACTTCTTCAGATCTATGGCTAGCTCAGAATGAAGATGTTTTCATCATGTGTGTTACAATTTTCATCCTTAAATTAGTGAAATTATAGTCATGCTAAGTGTGTTAATTGATGCATTTTGTTGAAAGAATGATGTGAGGTTTTATGTATAATTTCAGACATCTTTCAATAGAGCACGGTGCTGTCCGAAATTATCAATGACCACAAGAGGATCTTTGTTATCACACTATACAAAACTCGAAAATACTCCAGGATGTGTAGCAAAGAAAACTGCAAATGCTGGTTTAAATGGAAGGTAGACACAAAATGCTGGAGTAATTCAACGGGCCAGGTAGCATCTCAGGAGGGAAGGAATGGGTGACGTTTCGAGTCGAGACCCCTCTTCAGACTTCAGATTTCAGACAGACTGTCTGAAGAAGGGATTTGACCCGAGACGTCACCCATTCCTTCTCTCCTGAGATGCTACCTGACCCGTTGAGTTACTCCAGCATTTTGTGTCTACCTTCGAAAATACTCCAGTCTGGTAAGGTACAATCTGTGAATTTCTCATTTCAGATTGTCATTGTATGCAGATATATCTCACGTTATTATGATTCTGAACAAATCCATTATTCTGAAATTAGAGGGTTCTGTTTACTATCCAAAATGAAGGAGGACTCTTTGTGGTCTACGCTTCCAAACCTCCGGAGTCTCCCATTTCTGATCAATGAATATAATTTTGGCAGTGTAAAGGTATAATGCCTTTTACTCCCACTTTACCATGCCTTAAGAGGGGCCAATGCAATTGTAATTGATCAGGTCTCAGAATCAGCTTACAACCCACAAGCCACAGTTGGCAAATGTACTGTCAAAAAAATTATATCTCTTCAACCAAATATTGTTGGTGCCTGTAAAATTTAAAAAGGCAATTGTCCAGTAGAATCCAGTATTCTTTTTAGTTTACTGAGTTGAAAGAGTCTTTAAAACTGCCCAAAATGGCATGAAGAATACTTGTAATTTGATATCATTTGCTAAAATACCCAGGTGGTTGTTGCACTAATTTGGTTGTGTTATCATTTTAACCTTTCATCCATATATATTTATTTTTATCACCCCCTCTGGTGTACTGTAGGAGAAGCATTAAAAAACATTGGTAGACACAGAATCTGGAGTAAAGGGCCCACTTTGGTGATTTTTTAGGCGACTGCCGGCGACTGTCAAAGTCGTAGCAGATCGCCAAAATTTTCTTTTACCCGACGACAATGACCACGACAATGACCACGACAATGCCGAGTCAGGTCGAGAATACACCGTCTTCGGAAACATCGCAAAATTCCCACGCTGTCCATGCTTCTCCGGCGTCCTAATTTTCGCGGAAATCACTGACAAGTCGGTAAGTACTTGAGAGTTTTGAAATATAACATCTTGCCCGGGTTACTTGAAAACCAAGCTTCACGGTAACAAGGCATAAACTGGATTGACTTCCAGTTTACTAATAGCAGTATTAAGAAATTTAATTTAAAAAGTGGTTAAATGGATTTGTGTGAAAAGTGTGTGGGCATTCTTTGAAAATGTACGGGAGATGCATATCTGGTTTCTGGGTTGCATATCTGGGTTTGGAGCCCACTTTAAATGTGATCCCTGATGGCCATAAACATCGCAAAAATTCCCACGCTTACCTGACCGTCAAACTGTCGCCTCCACTCTACCTGTCAAATGTCCTGACGGTAAATCAATTGGTTAAACACAAGCATTTTATGGTATCTTGAAATGACTTTACTTATTTTAATATTATGTGCTTCTAAATGCATCTGTGACAACCTAGCAAACCTGGGGACAGCATGCGACAGCGCCCGCAATAAGCAACGATACCTGGCGACAAGCCAGCTGTCGCCGAGAAATTTCACTCCGGTTGATTTCTCAGCGACGCGCCGAGATCCACTACGATTCTTGGAAGACTCCTCATGATCATGCCCGCGACACCCCGGCAAACTGTCAGTGACAGCCTAGTCACCGGCAGTCGCCTTAAAATCGCCTAAAGTGGCACAGGGCCTTTTCTCAGCGGGACAGGCAGCATCTCTGGAGAGAAGGAATGGGTGACGTTCCGGATCGAGACCCTTCCAACAAGGGTCCCGACCCCAAAACATCACCCATTCCTTCTCTCCAGAGATGCTGCCTGTCCCGCTGAGTTACTCCAGCATTTTGTGTCTACCTTCGATTTAAACCAGCATCTGCAGTTCCTTCCTACACATTAAAAAACATTATCTATTATGAGAATCACAAATTGGCATGAGTCATTGCTCTTGGGAGTTTCTGTGAGAATAAACGACTTTAGCTTTGCCCTCCAGAATTTGAATGCTAACTGAACTCATCTCTTCAGAGGATCATTTGGCAAACTTGGTGTAGCTGAATTATGTGCATGAGATGTTATTTCCATCTTGCTAAATTAATTGGTTACCGGCAGGGTAACTGTGAGTACACATTTCTTAATTGCCATTTGCTAACACATGCTGCCTATGTCAAGTGAGAACAGTACTGAACTTGTTTGTGATAATCACTACAACCAAATAACTTGCTGAAACTTGCCATCTGGGCACGCACATGAAGAATGGTTAGTTGGTTGACTGAACTATATAATTAGTTCATGCCTTCAGGAGAAGAGAAAGAACGTAAATGCCTCTTTCCTGTTCACTGGCTGGTGACATAATTTTGTATTTGTACAGTACTCTTTAGATAAAGGATATCTTTGAAAGCATTTACCTGTTAAAAGATATACCAGTAAGATACACCAGTTTTTGATTTGTGACCAAGATAGATTAGGTGCAGGAAATAGACCCAGAGAAAAATGAGATGACCTTGAGGGCTTGATGTCTATATTTAATGTGACTAAAATCCCCCACCTGCCCTGGATTATATTATTCATTTCAGCGAATCTTTTATCATCTCGTTTTTTTAGCACCTTCTGATTTCTCCAGATCTTCAGTTTAATTAAGTTTGACCTATTTTTCTTTTGTAACTTTAAGCCAAATTTGTAGAGCATATTCTTTCTTCCCTATTCTTTTCCTTTTTAATTCTTGGTAACTTTGTTCCCCCTGAATTCCCCCCGAGCATTACTCCTGGCCCTCTCCTAAACTGTTCCCCGAAAATAATGCAAGTGTATCCTTTGTTTGAACTTACAACTTCTTTTCATAAACACTCTGAATATGGAATAAAGAAACATAGAAACATAGAAAATAAGTGCAAGAGGAGGCCATTCGGCCCTTCGAACCATTCAAAGCAGCATGATAGGAAATAATCATTCAGACAAGTAAGACACAAAAAAATGGAGTAACTCAGCGGGACAGGCAGCATCTCTGAAGAGAAGGAATGGGTGACGTTTCGGGTCGACCTGAAACATCACCCATTCCTTCACTCCAGAGATGCTGCCCTGTCCCGCTGAGTTACTCCAGCGTCTTGTGTCTACGGTTTAAACCAGCATCTGCAGTTCCTTCCTACACATTCAGACCAGTAAACCAGTTTTGTTCAGTTATTGTTTAATTGTCATTAGAAGCTGCATCCCTTTAATCTAATGATATTCCAATCAAATGCTTATGTGTAAAACAGATAGAAATATATTACCCTCACCTTCAATGGTCTACTCCCTTTTCTCAATTGACCTGAAAATGATCTGCTTCTTGTGTTTATATATTTTCTCCCTGAAAGTTGCAATTGAGTTTGCTTTGTCCTTCGTTTCACACATTGCCCACAGCAGTAGCTTACTGCATTTGATGATGTTCATGTGCCTTGAACGTGACATTTGACCCTCCTCTGACCTTGTGCTTTCTGCAAGGTAAAGAGTGCCAGGTTCCTTGCTCTCCCGACAGAAGCAGAATCTTTTATTCCCCATACCAACCTTGCCAAGTTTACCACACAATACAATAGAACTTTATTTATTCCAGGAAGGAAATTGGCCTTCCAACAATCATAAAACACAACAAGATACATGAAACATGAAATCAAAGAGACGAGTGGAAAGGCCAGGATTGCGGATGTGCAAGAGCTGGGGGGGGTGGGGGGGGGGGGGGGAGGGGGGGAGTCCATCTCAACCTCAGTCTACCCCATGACAGAAGGCGGAGGAGTTAGAAACATAGAAACATAGAAAATAGGTGCAGGAGGAGGCCATTCGGCCCTTCGAGCCAGCACCGCCATTCATTGTGATCATGGCTGATCATCCACAATCAGTAACCCGTGCCTGCCTTCTCCCCATATCCCTTGATTCCACTAGCCCCTAGAGCTCTATCTGACTCTCTCTTAAATCCAGTGCCTCCACTGCCCTCTGCGGCAGAGAAATCCACAAATGACAACTCTCTGGGTGAAAAAATTCCTTCTCACCTCAGTTTTAAATGGCCTCCCCTTTATTCTAAGCCTGTGGTCCCTAGTTCTGGACTCCCCCAACATTGGAAACATTTTTCCTGCATCTAGCTTGTCCAGTCCTTTTATAATTTTATATGTTTCTATAAGAACCCCTCTCATCCTTCTAAACCCCAGTGAATACAAGCCTAGTCTTTTCAATCTTTCCTCATATGTCAGTCCCTCCATCCCAGGGATCAATCTCGTGAACCTACGCTGCACTGCCTCAATTACAAGGATGTCCTTCCTCAAATTAGCAGACCAAAACTGTACACAATACTCCAGATGTGGTCTTACCAGGACCCTATACAACTGCAGAAGAACCTCTTTACTCCTATACTGAAATCCTCTCGTTATGAAGGCCAACATGCCATTAGCAAGTTGTACAGTTTGATAGCCACAGGGAAGAAGGATCTCATGTGGCGTTCTGTGCTGCATCTTGGTGGGACCAGTCTGTGGCTGAAGGTGCTCCTCAGGTTGACCAGTGTGTCATGGAGGGGGTGAGCTGTATTGTCCAGGATGCTCCGCAGTTTGAGGAGCATCCTCCCCTCCAAGACCACCTCCCGTGAATCCAACTCCACCCCTAGGACAGAGCCAGCCTTCCTGATGAGCTTGTTAATCCTGTTGTCGTCCATGACCTTTGCCCTGCTACCCAAGCACACTGCACCCTAAGATCTGGACAAGCTTCTTAGTGTTCTGCCCCGAATTGATTAATATATTTCAGCTGAGATTCAACTGCTATTTTAGGCTTTGGGACATTTTATATTCCCTGCTTTGCGTTAAAATCCCTTGTGCTGTAAAATTATTGTTTCACCATGTTTCTCCATCCTGATATTAGCACCAGGCCCAGTATTTATTAGATTTTGGTGTCATCTTTAAATTTGAAATTACAACCAACTAGGTTTGCCAACTGTCCCGTATTAGCCGAGACATCCCGTATTTTGGGCTAAATTGATTTGTCCCGTATGGGACCGCCCTTGTCCCGTATTAGGCTTAGATGGCGATGTAGGTCCGGACACTGTAGCCCCGACAACTGTAGGCCCGGACACTGTAGGCCCGGACACTGTAGGCCCGGACACTGTAGGCCCAGACACTGTAGGCCCAGACACTGTAGGCCCGGACACTAGAGCCCGGGGGCCGCTGTAGTCCTGGACAGTGTAGACCCGGGTGCCACCTAACCGAGTTTACGTAGCAACCCGCTTCCCGGCCCGGGCGGCCACCATTGGTGGAGCGGGAGCACGTGGCCGCTGGCTGTGTGAGGTCACGTGGGGCGCGGGGCGGTGACGTCACCCTTTGTCCCTTATTTGGGAGTGAGGATGTTGGCACCCCTACAACCAACATACCCGTGGCAAAGACATGCACGTGTAAAAATATCCACCCCTTGGACAGTACTCCTCTGTACTTCCTTCTAATTTGAAAAATAACCATTCATTAATGAGTGTAAGAAAATAACTGCAGATGCTGGTACAAATCAAAGGTATTTATTTCACAAAATGCTGGAGTAACTCAGCAGGTCAGGCAGCATCTCAGGAGAGAAGGAATGGGCGGCGTTTCGGGTCGAGACCTTTCAGACTGATTCATTAATGATATCTGCTTTCTATCGCTTTGCTGTTTTTATAAGGATATACTGTAAGAAACAGCTACAGAAGGAGGCCAGGCAGCCCCTTGAGCTTGCTCTGCCATTCAGTAAGATTATGGCTGTTCCAATTCTTGGCCACGATGACACTTCCCTGCTCTATCCCCAGCATCAATGACTGCCTTGTCATTTGGATATCTGTTATCAGGAAGGTCATTGTACTGTCCCTTTAATACTTTGTCAATTTAATGCTTAGCCTTCAATTTTATAATATTACGATAACTTCGTCAAGTACGCTTTGAATGTTTGTACATAGCAACTGCATCTAGCCTCACTATTACTTCATCAAAGAGATCCTAGCAGGAATGACGGTAGAACAGCAATGGCAGGAATTTCTGGGCATAATCCCGAAGATGCAGGATCATTTCATTCCAAAGAGGAAGAAAGATTCTAAGGGGAGTAAGAGGCAACCGTGGCTGACAAGGGAAGTTAGAGATGGAATAAAGCTAAAAGAAAAGTTGTATAAGATAGCAAAGAATAGTGGGAAGCCAGAGGAGTGGGCAACTTTCAAAGTACAACAGAAGACAGCAAAAAGGGCAATATGGGCTGAAAAGATGAGGTACGAAGCGAAGCTTGCCAAGAATATAAAGAAGGACAGTAAAAGCTTCTTTAGGTATGTTAAGAGAAAAAGATTAGTAAAGATAAATGTGGGTCCCTTGAAGGCAGAAACTGGTGAAATTATGATGGATAACAAGGACATGGCGGAAGAGTTGATCAGGTACTTTGGATCTGTCTTCACTAAGGAAGCCACAAACAATCTCCCAGATGTATTAGTGGACAGAGGATCAAGGGAGACAGAGGAAATGAAATAAATTTGTATTAGGCGAGTAATAGTATTGGGTAGACTGATGGGACTGAAGGCTGATAAATCCCCAGGGCCTGATGGTCTGCATCCCAGGGTACTCAGGGAGGTGGCTCAAGAAATCATGGACACATTAGTGATTATTTTCCAATGTTTAATAAATTCAGGATCAGTTCCTGTGGATTGGAGGGTAGCTAATGTTATTCCACTTTTCAAGAAAGGAGCGAGAGAGAAAACGGGGAATTATAGACCAGTTAGCCTGACATCGGTGGTGGGGAAGATGCTGGAGTCAATTATTAAAGAGGTAATAATGGCGCATTTGGAGAGCGGTAAAAGGACTGGTCCAAGTCAGCATGGATTTATGAAGGGGAAATCCTGCTTGACTAATCTTCTGAAATATTTTGAGGATGTGACAAGTAAAATGGATGAAGGGGAGCCAGTGGATGTAGTGTATCTAGACTTTCAGAAAGCCTTTGATAAGGTCCCACACGGGAGGTTGGTGAGAAAAATTAGAGCACATGATATTGGGGGTAGGGTATTGACATGGATAGAGAATTGGTTGGCAGACAGGAAGTAAAGAGTAGGAATAAACGGGTCCTTTTCAGAATGGCAGGCAGTGGCGAGTGGAGTGCCACAAGGCTCGGTGTTGGGGCCGCAACTATTTACAATATATATTAATGATTTGGATGATGGAATTAGAAGTAACACTAGCAAGTTTGCAGATGACACAAAGCTGGGTGGCAGTGTGAACTGCGAAGAGGATGTTAGGAGGTTGCAGGGTGACTTGGACAGGTTGAGTGAGTGGACAGATGCATGGCAGATGAATATAGATAAATATAGATAATATAAATATAGAATATATGAATATAGATAATATAGATAAATGTGAGGATATCCATTTTGGCGGCAAAAATAAGGAGGCAGATTATTATCTCCATGGTGTCATGTTAGGTAAGGGGGAAGTGCAACGAGACCTTGGTGTCCTTGTACACCAGTCACTGAAGGTACAGCAGGCAGTGAAGAAAGCTAATGGCATGTTGGCCTTCATAACGAGAGGATTTAAGTAAAGGAGCAAAGAAGTCCTGCAGTTGTATAGGGCCCTGGTGAGACCACATCTAGAGTATTGCGTGCAGTTTTGGTCTCCAAATTTGAGGAAGGACGTCCTTGCTATTGAGGCAGTGCAGCGTAGGTTCACGAGGTTAATCCCTGGGATGGAGGGACTGTCATATGAGGAAAGATTGGAAAGACTGGGCTTGTATTCACTGGAGTTTAGAAGGATGAGAGGGGATCTTATAGAGACGTATAAAATCATAAAAGGACTAGACAAGAAAAAATGTTCCCAATGTTGGGGGAGTCCAGAACCAGGGCCCACAGTCTAAGAATAAAGGGGAGGCCATTTAAAACTGAGGTGAGAAGAAACTTTTTCATCCAGAGAGTTGTGAATTTGTGGAATTCTCTGCCACAGAGGGCAGTGGAGGACAATTCACTGGATGAATTTAAAAGAGAGTTAAGGGCCTGTCCCACTTTGGCGATTTTTTATGCAACTGTCAAAGTCGTAGCAGATCGCCGAAAAAATTAACGCCAATGTCCACGACAATGACCATGACAATGCCCGCGACAAGCTAAGGCAACCGACCACATAGGCGACGGCAAGCTGACGACAACCGGCGACTCAGTCTTCACTACCTAGGACGTCCACTACGACAGGGACCACGGCAAGCAAGACAACCAACGAAAACCTGCACTTATGTGGAGGTGTCACAAGCACAACTCACACGTGAACAAACCGACAGCAAGGTCCGTCCAGTGACATTTCTAAGTATATTTTGCATTAGTTTGAAGTGTCCGTTTCAAAAAAAAGATTTTGGCATGCATTTATTCATCTTTCATTGGAATATATTGTTTTTGAGTAAATTTTTCGGTGATTTAAAACCAAATAGCTGTCGGAATTTATTGACTTTCTAAGTACTTTATCATGACACATCATTCACAGATTCTAGCCGCATTCATTTTGATCATTAAAATCAAATGCTGACACACGCGCTGCACTATGAGAACTCTTTTCATTCATTCATTTAGATCAATGAGGCAAACACATACACAGGCATTTCACTATGTTTATTAAAGGCCAAAGCTCACACATAGACAGACACTACTAACACAAAGATAAACGGAGTTTTACTGCTATGCTGTTTGTAGGGGGTATGCACACCTGGCTACAAGGACAGCAAGGTCCGGCCAGACCATTTCACACATCACTGTCCTTTATGGCCAGGTGTGCATACCTCCTACAAACAGCAAACAGCTGCTGCAAGTATGAATTTCATTGTTGCTTTTTTATGATGTAAAAGCAAGACAGTCTTGACTCTCCGGCCTCTCTTAAATTCTCCCCCCTCAGCACAACCTGGAATAAAATATCTAGTGGATTGTGGCAAAAGACAACATTTGAAAATGGACTCATCAGCTTAAGTTAAATAACCTGTTTACACGTACATCATTACTGACTCAGCACTTGAAGACCTGGGTTTTGATGATTTTGTTTAAGCAAATACCTCAGCAATATCCATTAGCTCCAGTGCCACTGTGATCTAACTTGTGTTATATCATAACTTGACCCTTATGTGGATCATAGACTGGTGTATTTTTTGATCGCTTCTTGCAAAGGCAGGGACGAGGTACTGATTGAGAATGATCAGCCATGATCACGTTGAATGGCGGTGCTGGCTCGAAGGGCTGAATGGCCTCCTCCTGCACCTATTGTCTATTGTCTATTGTCTAAAGCTGTATTAGTGACATGGCCTACTGTTGAATAATGAGTAGAATGTTACAAAAACAGTTATGTCTTATTTTTCAAGCTCAAACATCCTTTGCATCTATTCTCCATACATGTTCGCCCTGGTTTAAGAATGCCTAACTAAAGAAATAAGTGGGTTGTTTTTTTTCTAAGAAATTGCCGAGTTTTTAAAAATTGTTGATGCTAAAACTGCAATTTAAGTTTCGAACTTGAACTGAGTGGGAGGATGCAGAAGATGATCCACCGGGCCTTTCTGCAGACCAAGATCTTGAGTCAGAACGTCCAGCATATGAGCGAGCATTAGGGAGACTGGCGGGATGGGTTTACTGGCTGCCATGGGGCTGCAGGCATCTTCTGCTGGATGGTGATATGGCATATCTGCTCTCCTTCTCTCCCCACCTCGCCATCTGGTTGCAATGGTGGAGAAAGGCTGGATCGAGCCCTGAACTGGGAGCGTTGAGTCAGTGAGGCCAGCTGGTGGCCACTGAGGCCATGCCTGCTCACTCTAATGCACCAAATATTTCTGTGATCCTCTCCCGCAACGCATTTGATCACTTCTACGTTACCAACAGTTCTCTTGAATGGAATCTCCTGTTGTAATCTGGGAACTGCCTTCATTGACTAAAGACACATGGGAAGTGGATCAATAAGGAAGGTGCAATGGGATAGAGGCAGGTAGTGTGTGGACAAGAACATGGGCAGATGGACTGTGATAGGAGATATATGAAGTGTTTGCTTTGGTATGAAGAACAAACCAAAATACATTTAAAAGAGATATAGGGTAATAACTTGTGTGAACCACAAATTTAGTTTGAAGTACACCAAACAAACGTGTAGACAACCAACCATGGAAGAACTTAGCAGGTCAAACGGTGCATCAACATTATGGATCGAGATCCTGCATCCTAAAATGTCGACACATCCTTTTTGTCTCCATGGATGCTGTTTGACCTGGTGAGTTCTTCCAGCAGATAGACACAAAATGCTGGAGTATCCCAACGGATCAGGCGACATCCCGAAAGAAAAGGAATAGGTGATGTTTCGGGTCGAGACCCTTCATCAGACATCAGGGTCTGATGAAGGGTCTCGACCCAAAATATCACCTATTCCTTTCCCCCAGGGATGTTGCCAGACCCGTTGGGTTACTCCAGCATTTTGTGTCTATCTTCAGTGTAAACCGGCATCTGCAGTTCCTACTTACCCACGAGTTCTTCCAGTGGTTTATTTCTTTCTGCAGAATGCTGCATATGCAGTCTCTTGTGTCTCCAACATTAGCTCTTAGATTGAGGAGTTTGGAGTAAAAGAAAATAGAAGCCTTCCTACAGCCTGAAATAATTGTCAAATCTCATGAAAGATAGAATAGTCCCAGAAGCAGCTAAATGAAAGCTTACAGAATTGAATTTTGGGATGAGAGTGTTGGCTTATTAGGAACGAATGAGTGAGCACTATGGAGCTGAATAATGAAATGTGATCTCATTGAAGAATACAACGTTCTGATGGGTTTTGACAGTTTTGTTGTGGATCCTGGTAAGTTGACACCTTGTTTGTGGACATGCGGTCTTACAAGTAGGGGACAAGGTATCGGATAAAGGATCAGACATTTGCGATGGAGATCAAGAAGAATTTCTTCTCTGGGAGCTGTGGATTGTTGGAATTTGGAGCTATGAATGATCAGTCTGAGCTTTTTTAAGACTGAGGTTGAGGGAGTGCCCTGGGAATGTTTTAAATGTAATTTTCATGAACGGGCATTATTGGCAAATCCAGCATTTTACTTCCTATATCTAAATGGTCCTGACATGGCTTTCTTGGCCCTCTCAGAGGGCATTTAGGGGGCGTGGCTGTGTTCTGCAGCTGCGGCTCACCGGCAGTCTCTCTGTTTTTTTTTTGTTGTTGTCATTGTCGTTGTTAAATGTACGTTTTGTTTTATTTTTAATTCTGTGTATGTAGGGGGGTGGTGGGGGGGTTGGGGGAAATCTTTTTTTCAAATCTCCTCCTCAACGGAGATGCGACCTTTACCGTGTCGTATCTCCGTTCGCGCAACAGCCTAACATCGTGGAGTCGGCGGCCTCCAGCTGGGATCGACCTCAAAGACTCCGGTCACAGGGCCTGGACTTACCATCTCGGAGGCTTCGGCCGTGGGCCCTGCAGACCGCAACATCGGGAGTTCGCAGGTCCCTGGCTGGCGACCGGCTTTTGGGAGCTCCAGCCGTAGCAGCTTCGACCGCCCCGAAGCGCGAGGTTTGATCGACCCGCCCGCAGTGGCTCGGCCGCAGCACTTTCCATCGCCCGGTGGGGGCTCAGGACATTCATCGGCCTGCTCGGCTCGGCCCTGGGACTTTCCATCGCCCGGTGGGGGCTCAGGACTTTCATCGGCCTGCTCGGCTCGGCCCTGGGACTTTCCATCGCCCGGTGGGGGCTTCAAAAAGTTGGGAGCCTCGATCACCTCGTGGCACCACGGGAGAAGAATGAGGAGGAGATAAGACTTTGCCTTCCATCACAGTGAGGGTATGCCTAGAGCAATCACTGTGATGGCTGTTTGTGTAAAAAATTATATCTGTGTGTCTTGTGCTTTTTATACTGCCGGACCCTGACGTGAGAGGACGCTGGCGTTGAGTATTCGCCGCTTTTCCGTCAGGATAGTTTGTCTGTTTGTTTCTATGTTAATTGTTTTTGTAAAGCGCTTTGAGCATGTGATAAGGCGCTATATAAAATAAATATATTATTATTATTATTATTTAAGAGTGGTGAATCTGGAGTTATGTGTGTTGACAAGGATATTTATTGAACACTTAGACAATGACGACTATTGCAACTAAAAATTTACACACTGCGTGTTGAAATGTGTTTCAATGTGTTTCATCCAGTATGTGTTACATACAGAGGGCGTGCAGCGTAGGTTTACTAGGTTAATTCCCGGAATGGCGGGCTGTCATATGTTGAAAGACTGGATCGACTAGGCTTGTATACACTGGAATTTAGAAGGATGAGAGGAGATCTTATCGAAACGTATAAGATTATTAAGGGGTTGGACACGTTAGAGGCAGGAAACATGTTCCCAATGTTGGGGGAGTCCAGAACAAAGGGCCACAGTTTAAGAATAAGGGGTAGGCGATTTAGAACTGAGATGAGGAAAAACTTTTTCAGTCAGAGAGTTGTGAATCTGTGGAATTCTCTGCCTCAGAAGGCAGTGGAGGCCAAGTCTCTGAACGCATTCAAGAGAGAGCTAGATATTGCTCTTAAGGATAGCGGAGTCAGGGGGTATGGGGAGAAGGCAGGAACGGGGTACTGATTGAGAATGATCAGCCATGATCACATTGAATGGCGGTGCTGGCTCGAAGGGCCGAATGGCCTCCTCCTGCACCTATTGTCTATTGTCTATTGTCTATTGAAAGAGAAACCACTCACGGTTGGGACAAAATACTTCCAGAAGACCGTTAATGTGTGATGTTTGAAGAAAAACAAGGTCCACTGTTGTAAACTAAGTATCTTTTATAATGGTCTTTCTATTTAAAAAAAATGACATAACTAAATCATGATGAGAGATATAACAATTGGAGTGTAGGAAAGAACTGCAGATGCTGGTTCAAATGGAAGATAGATACAAAATGCTGGAGTAACACAGCGGGACAGGCAGCATTTCTGGAGAGAAGGAATGGGTGACGTTTCGGGTCGAGACCCTTCTTCAGACTGATGTCAGGGGGGCGGGACAAAGGACAGTCTGAAGAAGGGATTCGATCCGAAACATCACCCATTCCTTCTCTTCAGAGATGCTGCCTGTCCCGCTGAGTTACTCCAGCATTTTGTGTCTATTACAATTGGATATACCCAGCTGCAGTTTCAAAATGTTTTGCTATTTGCCATGTCATACACGTGTGTCAAGATACATGCGTGTGTCTACATAATGTGTAAAAACTTATTTCTTCCAATTTAAAAAAAAGTGAGATTTAATATATCATGCACTTAAAACATGGATGACAGAAGGGAATAAGGCTTCCAGCCATGATTTATATTAACATCCTTTATTAATTGTTCCGTGGACCAGATTATACTTGTTTCTTGGGTAATCTACAGTCATTAAATGCCTGTGGTTAGCAACATGAAAGTAAGATTCCATTATCAGTGGATGTGCAAGGAAGACCATTTCAGTTGAACCATACCACATGTACAAACTGATAAAGTGTGCTGGGTTCAATTCATTTTTAATTTATTTCCCTTTTTGGAAATAAAAACAAACAAAATATCATTTTACAATTTAAATTGTTAAAATTGCATCGACTGTTGTGCAGAATTTCTAAACTTGAGCAAAGTACTGGAGGCAGTGTGAAAGATTTCCTCTCTCAGTATTTTTTTTCTTGCAGATGATAAATCTTAACAATGTGACTGTACATATTGTTCTCTTTCACACAGCAGTTGAATAAAGAAAGACTTGGTGTTATCATAAAATATTAATAGAAATATTATTAAAACTATTATATTCAGAAGAAGATCAGAATATATGCTCTTAAATAAATTCATTTTTAAACCAAGTTGTTTTTATGTCATTTTCTGTCACAGTTCAAATCATCCCCAAATTTACAAGAGCAAAACTGAGATTGATATTCAAAATCCTCTTATGATTAAAATTGGTTTGCAGAACTCTGGCACATGCCTCGAACTGGTGGTAGGCTTTACAAATATATGTGTACTAGATGGGTGTGGACCTGTTGGGTCCACATTTCTCCCGCGGGCCCAGCAACCTTCCAGCAACTGACGATCCATGGACCCATTGCCAGGCAGGGAGTGTCCCCCGGGGCGGTGGGCGAGCGAGGGGGGACAGGGAAGGGGAGAGGGAGCCACTCACCTCGGCCCCGTGCGGCCAGCACTGCTGCCAGAGCAAGCCATGGACCCGAAACCTCTCCTGCAGCTCGGCGGCCAATGGCGGCAGCAGCCATCTTGTTGTACTCACTGCCACCACGCTGCACCACGGGAGGAAGGTCAGGCGCGGGGCATTCCGGGACTGGCGCCGGTCCTCCCGCTGGGGGGGGGGGGGGGGGGTGCATTTATTAAAGTTTATTAGGTGAATTGTTTTTAAAAAGTAACAAAAGTTGATTTATTGAGACCGTGGGGGAATGGTGAGTAGGGTGGGCCTAAAGTTGTCGTGCTATTGTGTAGCGTTTTGGCTGTCTTTCCAGAACAAATATATCTACAAACACATAAACACATTAAACACACAAACCCCCATACAAGATGAGAATTTTAGTAATATATAGATATATATATATGTATATATAGAAGGATGAGAGGGGATCTTATCGAAACGTATAAGATTATTAAAGGGTTGGACACGGTAGAGGCAGGAAACATGTTCCCAATGTTGGGGGAGTCCAGAACAAGGGGCCACAGTTTAAGAATAAGGGGTAGGCCATTTAGAATTGAGATGAGGAAAAACGTTTTCAGTCAGAGAGTTGTGAATCTGTGGAATTCACTGCCTCAGAAGGCAGTGGAGGCCAGTTCTCTGAATGCAATTAAGAGAGAGCTAGATAGAGCTCTTAAGGATAGTGGAGTCAGGGGGTATGGGGAGAAGGCAGGAATGGGGTACTGATTGAGAATGATAAGCCATGATCACATTGAATGGCGGTGCTGGCTCGAAGGGCCGAATGGCCTCCTCCTGCACCTATTGTCCATTGTCTATTAAAAGAAATTAAAAATAAGATATATGCTAGCCTTCTTAAATGTTCTTGGTGTATGATTGCCCATGTACTCGAGTCTTTCCATTAATATTTAGTCGCATTTCGGGAACATCAAGTTCAGAATATTAATTGAGATTTTTTTTAAACAGGAAGTAGATTTGAGGTAATGAAGAAAGATCTCGGTGTGTTTATTTTTGCTCCATAAATTGTGACAAACCCCCGTCAGTAGAATAGAAGCAGATCTTGAAAGTGACTTTCGAAAATGGGAATTGGCTAAATATCCAAAAGAAAAATATTTCCAAGGCTGGGTCATGGGGCTAATGAGATAGTTCTTTTAAAGAACTGTCATTGATGTGATGAGCCAAATGGCTTCCTTCTGTCCTCCTTCATTCTGATTTGTTGGACTTTGCCATCTGTGGCAAGCACCTCTCGCTGTGTGCTTGTAGAAGTTGAACACATACATCATCTACATCATCAGCTGTTTACCATTTCCCCTGAAAAGCATCTGTGGATCAGTTGAGTGTGTCCCTTGTTGAATAGCAAGCTCACAAGACTGTTCTGACAAAATGATTTTAAACCTTGACCCTTGAAGTTGCATTGCACCACTTGATTGCAAAGTAGGTTTCCAAATGACAGGAATAATCCAACATTCGTATGCTTGCTTCCATTGGTCGGGCATTGCGTAAAAGAGTCAGGAAGTGATGATGCAGCTTTATAGGACTTTGGGTAGGCTGTATTTGGAGTATTGCGTGCACTTAGACAATAGGCAATCTTTCCAAAGGGCTGCTGAATTGGATTGCTCTCTGGAGAGCTGATGTGGATACACGTGATGGGGTTAAAAGTGTTTCTTCTCACTACACAACAATGTACTAAATAATGCTCTTATTTATTTTGAAGGCAAAGCTTTTTGAATGGTGAGAGGATATGTTTTTTTAGGTATTCGGAGTGTGATCTGACAGAAGGGGTGCTTTGCTGTGTCAATTAGAATACCTGCACAGCAAAGATGCATGGGCCATTATGAACTACACCCTTCCTGGGGTCATCTGTTGCCGGCCCTGATTTGTCCTGGCCTTTCCTCTCCTCCATTCCCCCTCCCCCCCCCCCCCCCCCCACTTCTATCCTTCAGTCTGAAGAAGGGTCTCGGCCTAGAACATCACCTATTCCGTTTAGTTTAGTTTAGAGATACAGCGCGGAAACGGGCCCCACTGGGTCCGCGCCGACCAGCGATCCCCGCACATTAACACTATCCTACACACACTAGAGACAATCTTATTATATATACCAAGCCGACTAACCTGCATACCTGTACATCTTTGGAGTGTGGGAGGAAACCGAAGATCTCGGAGAAAACCCACGCAGGTCACGGGGAGAACGTATAAACTCCGTACAGACGGCACCCGTAGTCGGGATGGAACCCGGGTCTCTGGCGCTGCATTTGGTGTAAGGCAGCAACTCTACCGCTGTGCCACCGTGCCGCTCTCCAGCGATACAGTACATATGGATTTTGGATTATTCCTGCATTGGGTTACTGGAGCATTTTGTGTTTATCTTCGGTACAATCCAATCTGCGGTTTCTTCCTAGACAGGCGAGAAACATTGTTGGAGGGGATGCCACTCTTCCCCCTTACCCCTTCTCCCCCAGTCCCACGGTTTTCACCTTTAGCTCTTGGTCAAGGTAAATGTAAACTCCCACAATACGTCTGCCTTTGCCATGCAAGAAAGAGTTTACCATGTTTTGTTTTTAAACTCGTGCGAAAATTTGGAATGGCATCACAATGCAATTATCTTATGAACATTTGACACAACATTATAACCACAGGGTAAACAGTACTTTGAAAGGAAGCAATTAATGTATGTGAATAGTGGAGCCAATCACCTCAACCTGACTTGTATGGACTTGCTTCTACAATGTGCCTTGCGAGTGGTTTATGCCTAATGGTGATTGATAATCATGTTAAAATATCACTCCTTGTGAGTGAAATTCCACTAATTGTTCACACGTCCGGTGTGAATTTCAACAATTTTTTTTTTGACTTTGAATACATTGCAACAAAACTTCAAAAACAGTCTCGTCTATTTATAATGTTTTGCGGTATATTCATGCGTCACAACTGGTAACATGCAGAGCGTTCAAAGCAGGAGGGTTTTTGTACAATTGGATACCATGACAACGGATGTTGGCTGGAAGCAACTATAACAAGGGCTGAAACGTACGTAACTAACCTTGGTTGTTCCGAATGCGGAAAGAATTGGATATGCAAGCAGTGCAAGTACATAATCAATATATATTATGTAACCTCATGATTTGGCACGGGCTCGATTCACCACTTGATGGGCCGTGAACAAGTGAAACAGATGCAGTCATGCATGCGTCATTTGGATCCTGCATCAATCTTTGGATTAATATCTAATATTGGAAGTTTGTAAATATCGCTTCATTATTTACAAGAGAAGGAAAAATAAAATGGACATGCTAGGAATTTGCAGAGATCTTCAATGAGCGTCTGTAACGAGGAATGACGTAACTCCTCATGTGCCGTCTGAGTGGTCTCGCCCTGGATGGGAAAAGTTGAATAGCAACCTGCACCGTTACCATTCTATCATTGCAAATTTGAGAACTTCAAATCGGTTGAACTTGCTCATCTGTTCCCCTCTGATGGCCGATGGAGAGGTCTGGTGCCAGTTGCAGATAGGATCACCAACTGTCCTGTAGTAGTCGGGACATCCTGTATTTTGGGCTAAATTGATTTGTCCCGTATTAGGCCCGGGGAGCGCTGTAGGCCCAGACGCTGTAGGCCCAGTCGCTGTAGGCCTGGGGGGGCGCTGTAGGCCCAGACGCTGTAGGCCTGGGGGGCGCTGTAGGCCCAGACGCTGTAGGCCCAGACGCTGTAGGCCCAGACGCTGTAGGCCCAGTCGCTGTAGGCCTGGGGGGGGCGCTGTAGGCCCAGACGCTGTAAGCCCGGGGGGCGCTGTAGGCCCAGACGCTGTAGGCCCAGACGCTGTAGGCCTGGGGGGGCGCTGTAGGCCCAGACGCTGTAAGCCCGGGGGGCGCTGTAGGCCCAGACGCTGTAGGCCCAGACGCTGTAGGCCCGGGGGGCGCTGTAGGCCCAGACGTTGTAGGCCCAGACGCTGTAGACCCAGACGCTGTAGGCCCGGGGGGCGCTGTAGGCCCAGACGCTGTAGGCCCAGACGCTGTAGGCCTGGGGGGTGCTGTAGGCCCAGACGCTGTAGGCCTGGGGGGACGCTGTAGGCCCAGACGCTGTAGGCCCGGGGGGCGCTGTAGGCCCAGACGCTGTAGGCCCGGGCAGTTTAGGTCCCGACACTCTAGGTTTCCGACATTTTAGCTCCGGACAGTGTAGGCCCGGGTGCTACCTAATGGAGGTTGCGTAGCAACCCACCTCCCGGCCAGGGAGGCTGCCATTGGTGGAGCGGGAGCACGTGGCCGCTGGCTGGGTGAGGTCATGTGGTGCGCGGGGCAGTGACGTCACCTTGTCCCATATTTTGGAGTAAGATAGTTGGCACTCCTAGTTGCAGCAATCCTAACACACAGGCTGATGTGACAATAGACAATAGACTAGACAATAATAGGTGTAGGAGTAGGCCATTCGGCCCTTCGAGCCAGCACCGCCATTCACCGTGATCATGGCTGATCATGCACAATCAGTACCCCGTTCCTGCCTTCTCCCCATATCCCTTGACTATGCTATCATTAAGAGCTCCATCTAGCTCTCTCTTGAAAGCATCCAGAGAATTGGCCTCCACTGCCTTCTGAGGCAGAGAATTCCACAGCTTCACAACTCTCTGACGTTTCCATGGTCTGAAATTTATGCCCATGATTAGATTAAAGATAATATTCCTTCCACTGAAGGAGGGAAAGGCCGTATTTCCGATGTGGATTTGAATTGAGCCAATGAATCATAGAGTCACACAACATGGAAACAGGCCCATCACCAACCAACATGTCCCAGCTACACTAGTCCCACGCTATCCACTAAGGGGAAGTTGTGATCTGAGCCTTAAGTGTTCAGTAAGGAGGTGTTAGTCTTCTATGGTGTAGACATCTCAAGAGCCAAGAATGTTTCATTGTCAAATGCACTGGAAATGAAAAATTGAAATTCTTGCTGCAGCTTTGCAGGCACATTAAACACAACAAATAAATACACAATTTAGGGTAGCGCAGCGGTAGAGTTGCTGCCTTACAGCGAATGCAGTGCCGGAGACCCGGGTTCCATCCCCACTACGGATTCTTGTCCGTGCGGAGTTTGAACGTTCTCCCCATGACCTGCGTGTGTTTTCTCCGAGATCTTCGGTTTCCTCCCACACTCCACAGACGTACAGGTTTGTAGGTTAATTGGCTGAGTAGAAACTGTGTAGGTTTTGCCCTCGTTTTTCTTGCCAAAATGCAGCACCTCGCTTTTGTCTGAATTAAAAATCTATCTGCTGTGGCTAAGGATCCCATGTAATTAAAGATGATCACCAATTTTAGTGTCATCTGCAAATTAACTAACCATGCCTCCATTCACGTCCAAATCCATTCATATAAATAATGAACAAGAGTGGACCCAGCACCGATCTCTGAGGTGCACCACTGGTTACAAACCTCCATTCTTTACCACTGCCCCCGGCCGCCAACTGTCAAATCAATTTTGAATCCAATTGACCAGCTTGCCCTAGATCCCATGTGATCTAAGCTTGTAAACCTTCTCCCATGTGGTATCTTGTCCAATGCCTTACTAATGTGGACTCGGATGAAGGGATTAAAAGTACCATTAGCAAATTTGCAGATGATACAAAGCTGGGTGGCAGTGTGAACTGTGAGGAAGATGCTATGAGGTTACAGGGTGACTTGGACAGGTTGTGTGAGTGGGCAGATGCATGGCAGATGCAGTTTAATGTGGATAAGTGTGAGGTTATCCACTTTGGTGGTAAGAATAGGAAGGCAGAGTACTATCTGAATGGTGTCAAGTTAGGAACAGGGGACGTACAACGAGATCTGGGTGTCCTAGTGCATCAGTCACTGAAAGGAAGCATGCAGGTACAGCAGGCAGTGAAGAAAGCCATTGGAATGTTGGCCTTCATAACAAGAGGAGTTGAGTATAGGGGCAAAGAGGTCCTTCTGCAGTTGTACAGGGCCCTAGTGAGACCGCACCTGGAGTACTGTGTGCAGTTTTGGTCTCCAAATTTGAGGAAGGATATTCTTGCTATTGAGGGCGTGCAGCGTAGGTTTACTAGGTTAATTCCCGGAATGGCGGGACTGTCATATGTTGAAAGACTGGAGCGACTAGGCTTGTATACACTGGAATTTAGAAGGATGAGAGGGGATCTTATCGAAACGTATAAGATTATTAAGGGGTTGGACACGTTAGAGGCAGGGAACATGTTCCCAATGTTGGGGGAGTCCAGAACAAGGGGCCACAGGGATCAGCCATGATCGCATTGAATGGCGGTGCTGGCTCGAAGGGCTGAATGGCCTACTCCTGCACCTATTGTCTATTGTCTATTGTCATAATAAGGGGTAGGCCATTTAGAACTGAGATGAGGAAAAACTTTTTCAGTCAGAGAGTTGTAAATCTGTGGAATTCTCTGCCTCAGAAGGCAGTGGAGGCCAGTTCTCTGAATGCATTCAAGAGAGAGCTAGATAGAGCTCTTAAGGATAGCGGAGTCAGGGGATATGGGGAGAAGGCAGGAACGGGGTGCTGATTGAGAGTGATCAGCCATGATCACATTGAATGGCGGTGCTGGCTCGAAGGGAAGATATTGAACTTTTGTTTCGCCTTCCATCACAGTGAGGAATGTGGAGGAGTCACTGTGGGGGATGTTCATGTTAAAATGTGTTGTGTGTGCTGTTGCTTTTTATTGTTTTGACTGTATGGCAAATGAATTTCCTCGTATGTTGCAAAACACACTTGGCTAGTAAAGTATGATTGTGATAGTGAACGTCGCTGGTGATAAGTTTCCACCCTGCATACAAAGTCCCCATCTGGGAAGCAGAGGCCAGAATGGGGATTAGTTTGGTTGAGTGGGTCGCGAGGTGCTTGGTGGCAGTAGGTCGGCCTGAGGTGCCGTGGCCATACCTGACAGCGGGCCTGGCAACCTGACACCGTGGAGCTGGCAACCTGCCCGGAGAGGGAGTCGCCGAGCCCGGCCGCTGGAGAGGAGGGTTTCGGAACAGAGGGCCGCTGAGTGGACTGGTGGTGGGAGGCAGTGCGGTGCACCTGGATGGTGCGGTGGGCCACTGGAGGCCTGGCAGCAGCCTAGGGCTCGGCTGGACCGGGCGGCGATCTAAATTGCCGAGCTCATGGACCGGATGCAGCCCGCAGCTACACTTAACTACAATTGGGACTTGAAAATTGCACCCAATCTGGTGACTGTATACTTTCTCAAGTGTACCACTGCGATACACTTGTACTCTATCTGCTACAGGACTGGACTGCATCGAAGGTGTATCTAAGTGCAGATGTATAGGGATACTGAACTGTATACCAAAATGAATTTCATTGTCCCTGGGCACATGTGACAATAAAGTACCATTGAAGCATTGAATCAGTAATGTAATTACCATGGCCACCTGCAAGAAAGGATATAAGTCCAACACAGCTGTCGGGAAGAAGGGGATGAATATTCTGCAGCGTGACTTTAGAGAGCTCGGAAAAATGGTGAAAAGCAGGACCTCCAGGGTGGTTAGCTCCGGTTTGCTTCCAGTTCCTCATGCTGGTGAGAGCAGGAACAGGGAGATACAGGACCTGAATGTGTGGCTGAGGAACTGGTGCAGGGAGCAGGGATTTAGATTCTTAGATCACTGGGATCTGTTTTGGGGTAAGGGGGAATTGTACAAAAGGGACGGATTGCACCTTAACAGGTGGGGGACCAACATTCTGGCAGGCGGGTTTGCCACTGCTACACGGGTGGGTTTAAACTAAAGGTGGGGGGGGGGGGAGGTCAAATGGGATAGTCAAGGATGGAGTTAAAGGGAAAGAGAGTAAAGGGATAGTTAATGACCCCAGAATTAACGGGAAATAAATCTCACAAAGGGATAGGAGAATATGGCCAAGTATAATAGGGATCGATGTGAAAGGTGAGATGAGTAAGGAATTAAAAGTATTGTATATAAATGAGCGAAGTATAAGAAGTAAAGCTTGAGGCTGTTAGAGGTTGGTAGATGTGACATTGTGGGGATTACAGAGACGTGGCTGCAGGAGGATCGGGCCTGGGAACTTAATATTCAGGGTTATACATCCTATAGAAAGGACAGGCAGGTGGGCAGAGACAGTGGGGTAGCTCTGCTGGTGAGGGATGAAATTCAATCCCTTGCGAGGGGTGACATAGGGACTGACGAGGTAGAATCACTGTGATTGAGTTGAGGAATTGTAAAGGCAAGAAGACACTAATTGGTGTTATCTACAGACCCCCAAATAGTAGCCCGGATGTAGGGTGTAAGATGCAGCAGGAGTTAAAACTAGCATGTAACAAAGGTAATGCCACTGTGGTGATGGGGGATTTCAATATGCAGGTAGACTGGGAAAATCAGGTTGGTTCTGGACCCCAAGAAAGAGAGTTTGTAGAGTGCCTCCGAGATGGATTCTTAGAGCAGCTTGTACTGGAGCCTACCAGAGAAAAGGCAATTCTGGATTTAGTGTTGTCCAACGAACCAGTTTGATAAGAGAACTCGAGGTAAAGGAACCGCTTGGAGGTAGTGATCACAATATGATTAGTTTTAATCTGCAATTTGAGAGGGAGAAGGTTAAATCGGAAGTGTCAGTGTTGCAGTTGAACAAAGGGGACTATGAAGGCATGAGAGAGGAGCTGGCCAAGGTAGACTGGAAAGGGATCCTAGCAGGAATGACGGTGGAACAGCAATAGCAGGAATTTCTGGGCATAATCCGGAAGACGCAGGATCATTTCATTCCAAGAAGGAAGAAAGATTCTAAGGGGAGTAGGAGGCAACCGTGGCTGACATGGGAAGTTAGGGATGGAATATAAACTAAAAGAAAAGATGTGTAACACAGCAAAGAGTAGCAGGAAGCCAGAGGATTGGGAAACTTTCATAGGACAACAGAAGGTAACAAAACGGGCAATACGGGCTGAAAAGATGAAGTACGAGGGGAAGCTGGCCAAGAATATAAAGAAGGACAGTAAAAGCTTCTTTAGATATGTTAAGAGAAAAAGAGTAGCAAAGTCAAATGTGGGTCCCTTGAAGGCAGACACAGGTGAAATTATTATGGGTAACAAGGAAATGGCAGAAGAGTTGAACAGGTACTTCGGATCTGTCCTCACTAAGGAAGACACAAACAATCTCCCAGATGTACTGGAGGACAGAGGATCTAGGGGGGTAGAGGAACTGAAATAAATTTTCATTAGGCGAGAAATAGTATTGGGTAGACTGATGGGACTGAAGGATGATAAATCCCCAAGTCCTGTGGATTGGAGGGTAGCTAATGTTATCCCACTTTTCAAGAAAGGAGCGAGAGAGAAAACGGGGAATTATAGACCAGTTAGCCTGGTGGGGAAGATGCTGGAGTCAATTGTTAAAGAGGTAATAATGGCGCATTTGGATAGCAGTAAAATGGTCCAAGTCAGCATGGATTTATGAAGGGGAAATCCTGCTTGACTAATCTTCTGGAACTTTTTGAGGATGTGACAAGTAAAATGGATGAAGAAGAGCCAGTGGATGTAATGTATCTAGACTTTCAGAAAGCCTTTGATAAGGTCCCACACGGGAGGTTGGTGAACAAAATTAGAGCACATGGTATTGGGGGTAGGGTATTCACATGGATAGAGAATTGGTTGGCAGACAGGAAGCAAAGAATAGGAATAAACGGGTCCTTTTCAGAATGGCAGGCAGTGGCGAGTGGAGTGCCACAAGGCTCGTGTTGGGGCCGCAACTATTTACAATATATATTAATGATTTGGATGATGGAATTAGAAGTAACACTAGCAAGTTTGCAGATGACACAAAGCTGGGTGGCAGTGTGAACTGCGAAGAGGATGTTAGGAGGTTGCAGGGTGACTTGGACAGGTTGAGTGAGTGGACAGATGCATGGCAGATGAATATAGATAAATATAGATAATATAAATATAGAATATATGAATATAGATAATATAGATAAATGTGAGGTTATCCATTTTGGCGGCAAAAATAAGGAGGCAGATTATTATCTCAAAAATGTCAGATTAGGTAAAGGGGAAGTGCAACGAGACCTTGGTGTCCTTGTACACCAGTCACTGAAAGTAAGCATGCACGTACAGCAGGCAGTGAAGAAAGCATGTTGGCCTTCATAACGAGAGGATTTGTGTACAGGATCAAAGAAGTCCTTCTGCAGTTGTACAGGGCCCTGGTGAGACCACATCTGGAGTATTGTGTGCAGTTTTGGTCTCCTAATTTGAGGAAGGATGTCCCTGCTATTGAGGCAGTGCAGCGTAGGTTCACGAGGTTAATCCCTGGGATGGAGGGACTGTCATATGAGGAAAGATTGGAAAGCCTGGGCTTGTATTCACTGGCGTTTAGAAGGATGAGAGGGGACAAGCTAGATGCAGGAAAAATGTTCCCAATGTTGGGCGAGTCCAGAACCAGGGGCCACAGTCTAAGAATAAAGGGGAGGCCATTTAAAACTGAGGTGAGAAGAAACTTTTCCACCCAACGAATTGTGAATTTGTGGAATTCTCTGCCACCGAAGGCAGTGGAGGCCAATTCACTGGATGAATGTAAAAGAGAGTTAGATAGAGCTCTAGGGGCTAGTGGAATCAAGGGATATGGGGAGAAGGCAGGCACGGGGTACTGATTGTCGACGATCAGCCATGATCACAATGAATGGCGGTGCTGGCTCGAAGGGCCGAATGGCCTCCCCCTGCACCTATTTTCTATGTTTCTATGTTTCTATAAACAGAATCAGAAGAAAGCCTCTGAAGGGAGAGAGGGGGGTAAAGATTTTTTTCCTCCTAGTCAGATTTTGGAAGTGGCAGCTTTTACAATGGAGTTATCACCATCTCCCCTTTGAGACATCTGGAGATAGAGAGCTTTGATCTGTGCACCGAACCATGAAAACATAACTGCTTCATGGGCAATGTACACCAGTGTACAATTTTATATTCCAGATGATGTTTTCATTTTAGTGGGAGCCTTCCTTGCTGTCGTTCGTATCTCTGTTAAATATGTTCTGGCTAAGGCATCTGCAGACCAGATCAACTCCTGACTTCAATCTCTTTAAAAAACATGGAAACTTATCAGCACATAAATCAAATCACTCCAAACGCTTTTCTTTGCATGAGGAATTCCAATCCCTCAACAAGCCGTGAAACACTGGGAACCAGAGCTCAAACTAGTAAACAACTATGATATGGCAGATTCACAGGCTGCTTGCAGAACTGTGATCATCTAGTCTCCCTGGAGCTCAGCGTTACTAATGTTTGAGAAAGATGATGTGTGAGTTATGTTTTGTAATGGACAAGATGAACAATGGAAGGGAAGCATCATCAATTCCCCGTCCCAGGCCAAGGTCCTCAGCCCGCCCCTTGTTACCTTCCAATGAGCAGGCCAAATCTTTCACATGCTCAACACCTAACTCCCAAAATGGTTGCCCTCTTCCAACATCAGAATTCAGAAGAGAGTCACTCTGAAGAGGAGGTAAAGATCTTTTCTCTTCCTTAGATTTTGAAAGGCATCAGGGCTGAAATTCGGAACCATCCCATCACAACCAGGGTGCAGTGCTGAACTACTATCTACCTCATCGGGGACTCTCGGACTATCTTTAATTGGACTTTACTGGCTTTACCTTGCACTAAACGTGATTCCCTTATCATGTATCTGTACACCGCCAGTGGTTCGATTGTGATCATGTATTGTCTTTCCGCTGACTGGAGCAAAGAGGTCCTTCTACAGTTGTACCGGGCCCTGGTGAGACCGCACCTGGAGTACTGTGTGCAGTTTTGGTCTCCAAATTTGAGGAAGGATATTCTTGCTATTGAGGGCGTGCAGCGTAGGTTCACTAGGTTAATTCCCGGAATGGCGGGACTGTCGTATGTTGAAAGGCTGGAGCAATTAGGCTTGTATACACTGGAATTTAGAAGGATGAGGGGGGATCTTATTGAAATATATAAGATAATTAGGGGATTGGACACATTAGAGGCAGGAAACATGTTCCCAATGTTGGGGGAGTCCAGAACAAGGGGCCACAGTTTAAGAATAAGGGGTAGGCCATTTAGAATGGAGATGAGGAAGAACTTTTTCAGTCAGAGAGTGGTGAAGGTGTGGAATTCTCTGCCTCAGAAGGCAGTGGAGGCCAGTTCGTTGGATGCTTTCAAGAGAGAGCTGGATAGAGCTCTTAAGGATATGGGATATGAGGGGGTATGGGGAGAAGGCAGGAACGGGGTACTGATTGAGAGTGATCAGCCATGATCGCATTGAATGGCGGTGCTGGCTCGAAGGGCTGAATGGCCTACTCCTGCACCTATTGTCTATTGTCTATTGTCTATTGTCTATTGACTGGTTAACACGCAACAAAAGCTTTTCACTGTACCTCGGTACATGTGGCAATAAACTAACCTGTACTGAAAGAGCTCCCACATCAGCTCACTCTAATTTGGTATTGGCATTGGTGTTCTGGTCACCTTACTACACAAAGGGTATGATTAAGCTAGAAAAGATGCACAAGGGTGTTGCAAGAATTGGAGGGTTTGCGTTAGAAGGAGAGACTAGATAGGTTGGGCTGTTTTCTTTGGAGTTAGGGATGACTTTGGAGTTAGGGATGACTTTGGAGTTAGGGATGACTTTGCAGTAGTTTATAAATTCACGAGGGGCAGGGTTAAGGTGGACCATCACAGTTTCACATCTAGAGTTTAAAACCGGAGGGCATATGTTTAAGATGAGGGGGGCAACGTTTTCAACCATATATCATTATGTCTCTTTTAATCATCTAAGATCACAGTGTGAAAATTACATTGAAATCTTTGGAACTGCTTCCATTGTGAATAGAGTATCTGAATTGAAATCTATTGTGAATCTATTCACATTTTTACCAAAATGACGTACCTACCATTTGAGGTTCTCCCAAAATACAACCTCTTGTCTTTCATATTTCCAGAAGAAAAGTGTTGCCAGCTTTCCAGCAGCAATTTTGAAAATATAGTAAAAAGGAGACCAAAGTTCAGAAACTTGTTCAGTTCCTACCGATCAAACAAGTAACTGGTGGCAAAGAATCATGTGGGGTGGATGTGATTGGCTGCACTTGACCACTGATCGCACTAGGTTGCCATAGTGAGGCCCACAGGAAATTGGAGGAACAGCACCTCATATTTTGCCTGGGCAGCTTGCAGCCCAGCGGCATGAACATTGACTTCTCCAAATTTAGATAGTTCCTCTGTCCCTCTCTTCCCCTCCCCCTTCCCTCTATCTTCCTGTCTCCACCTATATCCTTTCTTTGTCCCGCCCCCCTGACATCAGTCTGAAGAAGGGTCTCGACCCGAAACGTCACACATTCCTTCTCTCCTGAGATGCTGCCTGACCTGCTGAATTACCCCAGCATTTTGTGAATAAATACCTTCGATTTGTACCAGCATCTGCAGTTATTTTCTTATACTTCTTGCACTAGGTTAACTGTCGCTGGTGCATTATCCACCTGAAGCAGGCAAAAGGGCAATTACTACTTCAAATTGAGGGACCTACTTCCAGTCCCTTTGCTGTTTTCCATTAACTGATCATACTGCTGTCAGTTTTCTCAATTGCACTTCAGTTAAAATGAAACTTGCGAATGTCATAATATTTTACTGAATTTCTCGAGCGCTGAACTTTGGGGTTGTTGAAGGCGGGAAATAATTATTCATGGAGGAATGAGCATCCGATTCAAGTAATTAGATTATGTACAGAGAAGGTGAAATATTTGAGTACACAAATCCCTGAAAATATGAGGACCAGTCAATCCAATATTACCACAATTCAATATTACTGGCCCTTTAACAATTTTTGCACCATTTCACATTAGCATTGGAGTGTGGATGCTCATGGTCTGTCAGTTTGCCAACGTAAGCTTAATCATTGAACAGCGGAATAGTGTTCTGAGTGGCCCTGTGCAGTTGTTGTGGTCCAGTGCTTAGATGGCTGTCCATTACAATACTTTTACCCCTCTGAGCTACAATCTGGGTGGTTTCATAAAGTTCAAGGGTGAAGGCAGACTAGGGTTGCCAACCTCCTCACTCCCAAATAAGGGACAAAGGGTAACGTCACCGCCCCGTGCCCCACGTGACCTCATCCAGCTAGCGGCCATGTGCTCCCACTCTACCAATGGTGGCCGCCCGGGCCGGAAGGTGGATTGCTACGCAACCTCCGTTAGGCGGCGCCCGGGCCTACACTGTCCGGGACTAGATCGGCCTCCGGGCTGCAGTGTCTAGACCTACAGTGTCCGGGCCTACAGTGTCTGGGCCTAGAGCACTGTCCGGGCCTACAGTGTCCGGGCCTACAATGTCCGGGCCTACAGCGCCCGCCGGGTCTACGGCGCCGTCCATGCCTAATAAGGGACAAGGGCAATCACGTATGGGACAAACCATTTTAGCCCAAAATACGGGATGTCCCGACTAATATGGGACAGTTGGCAACCCTAAGGCAGACAGTGCACAGTATTTGCCCCAGTGCTCGATAAATGAGGCCCTTCCACCATTAATGGTGTCACCAGATAAGATGTCCCAGCTTCACTATCGGCTTGTTTAAAGGGTCCTGCTACATTGCAGTAGATGGAATGAACAAGTGGAAACTGCGATGCATTCAAATTGATTGTGGCTGCAGAGATTTACAAGTCATGAGGAAAATGATTGTTTGTTATTTTATTGCAGCTCTGAAACTCCACTGGCACAATGTTTGGCGTGTAGGGGCAAAGCCTCATAACTCTCAAAAGTTCTGTGGTGAATAAAAACATAATCTTTTATTTCTTGCAACCGTGGAGAATCCACTGATTTCTCTACCACATGAGAGACCTCTAAAGATTTTCATAATAAAAAAAGAGCATTCGACAATTTAGATAGAGCCAGGAAAAATGCACGCACCTAAATAAATAGAGAATAGACCTTGAAAATATGAGTTGTGAATTGTATAAGGGCGAATGTCCATTACCCAAACAGCCATAACGTGGAGTTGTCTGTGCGCCATGTGTATTCATCCCTCAGCTCAGCATGCTGATTGACTACTCAAATTCCCCATCCCATTCCCGTGCTGATCGTTCCAACTCTAGCCTCCTGCGTGCAAGTCATGTTTCATTAACTTAATTTTGTTTTTTGACGAAGGTGGTTAATGAGGTTGAGCAGTGGATGCGGTCTACAAGGATCATAAGATCAGAAGATCACAAGTGATAGGAGAAGAATTAGGCCATTCGGCCCATCAAATTTACACTGTTCAATCATGGCTGATTTATCTCTCCCTCACAACCCCATTCTCCTGCCTTCTCCCCATAACCTCTATCATCCATTCCAATCAAGGATCTATCTATCTCTGCCTTAAAAATATCCACTGACTTGGCCTCCACAGCCTTCTGTGGCAAATAATTCCTCAGATTCACCACCCTCTGACTAAAGAAATTCCTCCTCATCTCCTTCCTAAAAAAACTTCCTTTAATTCTGAGGCTATGACCTCTAGTCCTAGACTCTCCCACTAGTGGAAACATCCATCATCCATGGACTTTTATAAAACATTTCAGAATTCAGAATCAGAATCAGAATTACCTTTATTTGTCATCCAAAAAACAAGTCTTTTGGACGAGATTTCGTCTCCCACACTCCAACAATAAGAGCAATAAAATAAGCAATTACACAACCCCAACCAACACAAAACACAAACAAAAGAAACATCCATCACAGTGAGTCTCCTCCAGTCACCTCCTCACTGTGATGGAAGGCCAGAATGTCTTTTCTCTTCCCCTGCCATCTTCTCCCGTGGTCAGGCTGTTGAAGTTACCAGGTTCCAGGCCGCGCCGGACGGTGAAAGGTCCGCAGCGGGCCGACCCAAACCCCGCGACTCAGGGCGGGCGAAGACGCTGCCGCTGGCGCTGTACATCGGGGCGGTCGCGGCTCCCGACATTGAAGCCCCCGCCGAGCAGAGAAAAATCCCGCGGCCTATACCAGGCCGCTCCCGCAGCCTCCAAAGACGGCCGGCTCCGCAAATGGTGAGTCCGGTCCGCGGGCTCTGCGAACCAGAGCCCAGGTGGTCCCAGCTGGAGGCCGCCAGCTCCACGAGTTTGGCCGATGGTAGGCCGCAGCGGGAACAGAGACACCACCCAGAAACAAAAGGTCGCGTCTCTGTTCGGAAGGGACCAATTTACAATTTTACAGTTCCCCCCCACCACACACACACATAGTACACAACCACAAAAATCACGACATCACATCTACAATTTAGACCAAAAAACCCAACAAAAACACAAAGACAAATGGACCACAGGTAAGCCGCAGCTGCTAGGGCAGCGCCACCATTTTGATAAAGACCCTCATGGAAGGCTGATCCAGAAGATTAAGGTTCATGGAATCCGTGATGATTTAGTTTGGATTCAGAACTGGATTACCTTTCGAAGATGGTTGTGGTGGAAGGGTGTTATTCTCGCTGGTGGTTGTGACCAGTTGTGTTCTGCAGGGATCTGTGTTGGAACGTCTGTTGTTTGTGATGGATACAAATTGGGTTGGTGGGTTGGTGAGTAACTTTGCAGATGGCACAAACATTGGAGGAACAACAAACAGTCAAGAAGACTATCAAGTCAAGTCAGTTTTATTTGTATCGCACATCTAAAAACAACCCACGTTGACCAAAGTGCTGTACATCAGTTCAGGTACTAAGAACGAACATACAATGGCACATACACCCTCTGACTAAAGAAATTCCTCCTCATCTCCTTCCTAAAAAAACTTCCTTTAATTCTGAGGCTATGACCTCTAGTCCTAGACTCTCCCACTAGTGGAAACATCCATCATCCATGGACTTTTATAAAGCATTTCAGAATTCAGAATCAGAATCAGAATTACCTTTATTTGTCATCCAAAAAGCAAGTCTTTTGGATGAGATTTCGTCACCCACAGTCCAACAATAAGAGCAATAAAATAAGCAATTATATACACAACCACAACCAACACAAAACACAAAAAAAAGAAACATCCATCACAGTGAGTCTCCTCCAGTCACCTCCTCACTGTGATGGAAGGCCAAGTTTGTCTCCTTTTGGTAATAGTGTCAAATGCAGACAGCATCCCCAGGCCGACCTGAGGGACCTGGAGATAGAGTGGTGGGTTAGAAGATTTTTGATATGGGGGGGGGGGGGGAGGAGCTTGAAGTTGATTCTGTACTGTACTGGGAGCCAGTGGGGAGAGGCCAGAATCGGGGTGATGTGGTCCTTTTTACGGTACCCGTCAGGAGCCTCTCAAAGGGCACAGCAGGATATAGAGCAATTTCACAAGTGAGTGGGAAGATGGTAGATGGAGTTTATTCCGAGTATATGTGAGGTCTTCCACTTTGGGAGGCAAATGAAAGGAGAAAGTATACAGTTGATGGCAGGACCCTTAAACAGCATTGATATGCAGAGGGATTTTGTGGTCCAAGTCCATCGCTCTCTGAAAGTAGCAACACAAGTAGAGTGGCAAAGTAGGTGTATGGTATATTGGCCTTCATCCATTGGGCTATTGAAAATAAGAGTCAGGAGTCATGCTGCAGCTTTATAAAACTTTATTGTTCTGCATTTGGAGTGTCCACTTCTGGTTGGCCATACAGGGAAGATGTGGTGGCTTTGCAGAGGGTGGATATGAGCTTCACCAGGATGCTGCCTGGAGTTGACACTATTACCAAAAGGAGACAAACTTGGATTGCTTTCTCTGGAGTTTATAACATTATGATAGGCATAGACAAGATAGACTGCCCAACCTTTTTCTCAGGATGGAAATGTCAAATACTAGAGGGCGTAGGTTTAAGGTGAGAGGGGCAAAGTTTAAAGGGGATGTGCAAGGCAAGTGTTTTTACACAGATAATGGACATGGCTGAAACGGGGTGATGTTTGAAGAGACACGGATGTAGCAGTTAAGAAGCTTTCACATAGGTGCATGAATATGCAGAGAATGAGGGGATATGGATCATGTGGAGGTCTTTGGGTTTAATTTCATTTAGCATCACGTTCAGCACAGACATCATGGGTCCTGTGCTGCATTGTTCTAAGCAGGAAAAAAATCTGCAGATGCTGGTTTAAATCAGTCTGAAGAAGGGTCACGACCTGAAACGTCACCCATTCCTTCTCTCCCAAGATGCTGCCTGACCCGCTGAGTTACTCCAGCATTTTGTGTCTACATTGTTCTATGTTTCATGTAAGAAATTAGCTGGGAAGAACCACTTTGCCTGTAGTGGGAGTCAGGGGTGAACACATCTACAATCCAACAGTGACACCACGTGACAGATTGTTCATTGTCTGCAAAGCATCCTGCGAAGAGATGAGGCCAGGAAAAGAGCTGCAGATATAAAACCCTTCCTTGTTTGCACAAGACAGTGTAGATTGTTGGGTCTCTGTACTTTTTGAGGAAGTAACAAGTAGAATGGATATGGGAGAGCCAGTGGATGTGGTGTATCTGGACTTTCAAAATGCTTTTGACAAGGTCCCACACAATAGATTAGTGTGCAATATTAGAGCATTTGGTATTGGGAGTAGGGTATTGACATGGATAGAGAACTGGTTGGCAGACAGGAAGCAAAGAGTAGGAATAAACGGGTCCTTTTCAGAATGGCAGGCAGTGACTAGTGGGGTGCCGCAAGGCTCGGTGCTGGGACCCCAGTTATTTTCAGTATACATTAACGATTTAGATAAGGGAATTAAATGTGACATCTGCAAGTTTGCGGATGACATAAAGCTGGGTGGCAGTGTGAGCTGTGAGGAAGATGCTATGAGGTTGCAGAGTGACTTGGATAGGTTGGGTGAGTGGGCAGATGCATGGCAAATGCAGTATAATGTGGATAAATGTGAGGTTATCCACTTTGGTGGCAAATACAGGAAGACAGATAATTATCTGAATGGTGTCAGATTAGTAAAAGGGGAGATGGAGCGAGATCTGGGTGTCCTAGAACACCAGTCACTGAAAGTAAACATGCAGGTACAGCAGGCAGTGAAGAAAGCCAATGGCATGTTGGCCTTCATTGCGAGAGGATTTGAGTATAGGAGCAAGGAGCTCCTACTGCAGTTATACAGGGCCCTGGTGATACCACACCTGGACTATTGTGTGCAGTTTGGTCTCCTAATTTGAGGAAGGACATTCTTGCTATTGAGGGAGTGCAGCACAGGTTCACCAGGTTAATTCCCAGGATGGCAGGACTGGCATATGATGAAAGAATCGATCGATTGGGCTCATATTCACTGGAATTTAGAAGGATGAGAGGGGATCTTATAGAAACATATAAAACAGCAAAAGGATAGCGAGGGATAAAATTGGTCCATTAAAGAGTCAGAGTGGACAGCTATGTGCTGAGCCGGAAGAAATGGGGGAGATATTAAACAATTTCTTTTCTTCGGTATTCACCGAGGAGAAGGATATTGAATTATGTGAGGTAAGCGAAACAAGTAGAGTAGTGATGGAAATTATGAGGATTAAAGAAGAGGAGGTACGGACACTTTTGAAAAATATAAAAGTGGATAAGTCTCCAGGTCCTGATAGGATATTCCCTAGGACATTGAGGGAAGTTAGTGCAGAAATAGCAGGGGCTATGACGGAAATATTTCAAACGTCATTAGAAACGGGGATGGTGCCGGAAGATTGGCGCATTGCGCATGTTGTGCCTTTGTTTAAAAAAGGTTCTAAAAGTAAACCTAGCAATTGTAGACCTGTTAGTTTGACGTCTGTGGTGGGAAAATTAATGGAAAAGATACTTAGGGACAATATATATAATTATTTGGATAAACAAGGCCTGATTAGAAACAGTCAACATGGATTTGTGCCTGGAAGGTCATGTTTGACTAATCTTCTTGAATTTTTTGAAGAGGTTACCAGGGAAATTGATAAGGGCAAGGCTGTGGATGTTGTCTATATGGACTTCAGTAAGGCATTTGACAAGGTTCCACGTGGAAGGTTGATTAAGAAGGTTAAATCGTTGGGTATTAATAGTGAGGTTGCAAGATGGATTCAACAATGGCTGAATGGGAGATACCAGAGGGTAATGGTTGACAATTGTATGTCAGGTTGGAGGCCAGTGTCTAGTGGAGTACCCCAAGGATCTGTGTTGGGTCCACTGTTGTTTGTCATTTACATTAATGATCTGGATGATGGTGTGGCAAATTGGATTAGTAAATATGCAGATGATACTAAGATAGGTGGTGTAGTTAATAATAAAGTAGAGTTTCAAAGTCTACAGAGAGACGGGCCTTTTGGAAGGGTGGGCTGAAAGATGGCAGATGGAGTTTAATGCTGATAAGTGTGAGGTGCTGCATTTTGGTAGGACAAATCAAAATAGGACGTACAGGGTAAATGGTAGGGAATTGAGGAATGCAGTGGAACAGAGGGATCTGGGAATAACTGTGCATTGTTCCCTGAAGGTGGAATCTCATGTGGATAGGGTGGTGAAGAAGGCGTTTGGTATGCTTGCCTTTATAAATCAGAGCATCGAATATAGAAGTTGGGATGTAATGTTAAAATTGTACAGGGCATTGGTGAGGCCGAATCTGGAGTATGGTGTGCAGTTCTGGTCGCCAAATTATAGTAAGGATGTCGACAAAATGGAGAGGGTACAGAGGAGATTTACTAGAATGTTGCCTGGGTTTCAGTACTTAAGCTACAGAGAGAGGTTGAACAGGTTGGGTCTTTATTCTTTGGAGCGTAGAAGGTTGAGGGGGGACTTGATAGAGGTTTTTAAAATTTTAAGAGGGACGGACAGAGTTGACGTGGGTAGGCTTTTCCCTTTAAGAGTGGGGAAGATTCCAACAAGGGGACATAGCTTCAGAATTGAGGGACAAAAGTTTAGGGGTAACATGAGGGGTAACTTCTTTACTCAGAGGGTGGTGGCTGTATGGAATGGGCTTCCGGTGGAAGTGGTGGAGGCAGGCTCGATTTTATTATTTAAGAGTAAATTAGATAGGTATATGGATAAGAGGGGATTAGAGGGTTATGGTCTGAGAGCAGGTAGATGAGACTAGGTCAGAGAGAGTGGTCGGCGTGGACTGGTAGGGCCGAACGGGCCTGTTTCCGTGCTGTAGCTGTTATATGGTTATATGGTTATATGGTTATATGATACGGGGAAAAAGCAGGAACTGATTTTAGATGATCAGCCATGATCATATTGAATGGTGGTGCTGGTTCGAAGGGCCAAATGGCCTCCTCCTGCATCTATTGTCTATGTTTCTATATTTTTATGTTTCTTATCTCACACTATTCTTACTTTGTTATTCCTGAACCAACGTCATCAGGACATCTCAACCAGTCCTAATCTTGTTGTTGCTTGACGGTGTTTGTTGTGCCCAAATTACCTGCTTTGTTTCCGGTGACACCAAGTTATTTATGATATATAAACACAGAATCTTTAAGTACAAAGTAACAATCTGAACTGGAAGATTAATCTGTAAATAAATGTATTTTTATACATAACATTTATTGGACCCTTTATTTTACAATATCATTAAAAATTTATATTTTGAAAATTAATTTGTTAATCTTAATTGCAATTTCACAGTATCGTCATTTATAAATATTACTTTTCTGCAGTTAGCTTTCATTGTTTTTCCTTATGGGATCTTCCTTAAAAAAGTGTATGAAGTATAGTATATGACTACATAGAATTGGCAACCACTTTGAGGTAAAGAATTGGCATCATAGTTGAGGTAAAGTTTGTTAGCTGTAGCCACAGGTACAACAGAAGGAAATATATTGACCATGTCAGTTGTTTTAATTGAATCCCGGATTGCCTGGAAACCCAAAATCTATACACTAAAACTCTCGTTTGTTTGTTTGTTTGTTTGTTCCTGAACTACAGCCTAAACGGTACATGATAGCATGACAATTTTAGGCCCACCTTACTCACCGTCGTCCCTTTGGTGCTAATGGAAGATGTTTCATTGAAATCGGTGTTATATTTTAAAAGTTATTCACATGGAGGGAGGGGGGGAAGGAGGGAGGATAGGGGGGGTTGAGGGGAATGGAGTGGGGGGGATGGAGTGGGGGAGGGGAAGGGGAGGGGAAGGGGGAAGGGGGAGGAGGGGTGGAGGGAGGGGGGGGGAGAGGGGAGGGGGGGAGGAGAGGGTGCTGCACCAATGCAGGAGAGGTTTGGGCCCAACGGGTCCACTTGGTCAAGTAATCTTTAAAAAAGAAGTGTTTCTGCATGAACAACTAGAGAAATGGCAGGTAAGTCCCCTCACATCCTCCATGAATATCTTAACAACTCATGAAAATTTAAATATTTACAGTTTGTTTTTTGCAAATGATAAGGCCTCTGCTTTATTGCGACAGGATAAGTCAAATGCAGTTGTATTATGTGAGGTTGTAAGGTTTTTGACTGATGGTTTATGGATTAAATTCCACAATTTTATTCATTTACAATCACAGTTGCTGATTTGTGTTGCTGAGGAATTTAAATTTCACTAGTATTACATGGGATTTAGGGATTTTCACTGCTGCTTAGGGGATAAAAGTCATTCCATACATCTTCCTGAGCAGACTGCATATCACTGACTTTGCAAACAGCCCTTTTTAAGGTTTGAAGGCTGGACAGGGCAGTGGAGAGGGAGAGCGGGAGGTAACTAAATATCCCACCAGCCTTCTCCAATCCAAAGTCTGACCCAGAGAAACTGGTCTGGCGCTTGCTCACCATTTATGGCCACGTACATCATTTACGTAGCGGGCACAGAAGCGTTTGTCAGTGTAATACTAAAGTGAAGGCAGACACAAAATGCTGGAGTAACTCAGCGGGTCAGGCAGCATCTCTGGAGAGAAGGAATGGGTGACGTTTCGGGTCGAGACCCTTCTTCAGACTGAGAGTTACGGGAAAGGGCAATGAGAGATACAGAAGACGATGCAGAGAACAATGAATGAAAGATATGCAAACAAGTAACGATGATAAAGGAAACAGGCCATTGTTAGCTGTTTGTTGGGTGAGAATGAGAAGCTGGTGTGACTTGGGTGGGGGAGGGATGGAGAGAGAGGGAATGCCGGGGTCACTTGAAGGGAGAGAAATCAATATTCATCCCACTGGGGTGTAAGCTGCCCAAGTGAAATATGAGACGCTGTTCCTCCAGTTTGCGTTTGGCCTCAGTGTGACAATGGAGGAGACCGAGGACAGAAAGGTCAGTGTGGGAATGGGAAGGGGAGCGATGTTGACCCTTGTTGGCCCATGTCCCTTCTGCCTTCTGTGAAGTGAGGACGAGGGTTGCATAATTCACTCCACACACCCTGGTCAAGATGTCAGGATAAATAAACACAAATCTGTAGCCTCATTCTGTTGCTCTTTCCCAATTCTCTTGTTTCACTCATATGTTTTATTACTCAGTCTCTGGGTTTAACAACTGGAATGGTCAAAAACAAATCCAGTTATATGATGAAACACAGTGAAGTTGAACAGCTGCAGGACTAGCAATGCAGAACCTTTAATGACAATAACAGAAGGCATAAACTCCTGTGGGAAGTGTCAGAAAGGAAGGGTAAAGAAAAATTGTATACATTATGTTAAGAAAATAAAAAATGGCCAGGGGTGTGTTCAATTGAATAACACATGTTCACAGGCAATTATCATCTCCAGATGCTAAACCAACCCATTGAATTTCCAGAAAAGAGATCTCAGACTGAGGAAAACTGCAACCAATGTCGACTCTAATTGTCAGTGCATAGGTGACTTTTACTGGTGTTTTTTTTAACGATAATTATGAATGAAGTACCTGATTTGCCAGAAGGAGCAAAGGACAGGAGCTTGAAAACTGTACCGTCCAGGTTCAAGAACAGCTTCTTCCCTACAGCCATCAGGCTATGAAACACTACAGCCTCAAATAAGCTCACAACCACATAGACTATTATTGTTATCATTGCACTATTATTGTTTATTTTTATTTTTATGTGTACGTATGTTTACGTGTGTGTGTATATATATATATACACACCGATCAGCCAAAACATTATGACCACCTGCCTAATATGCTGTTGGTCCTCCGTGTGCAGCCCCATACGCAGCAGGGTGCGATGCACTGTGTATTGTGACACATTCCTCCCGTGGCCACCATTAACATTTTCTGTGACCTGTGCCACAGTCGACCTTCTGTCGGTTCGGACCAGACGGGATAGCCTTCGTTGCCCTCGCGCATCGATGAGCCTTGGGCGCCCAACACCCTGTCTGTCGCCGGTTTGTGGTTTGTCCCTCCTCAGACCACTGTCGGTAGGTACTCACCACTGCTGACCGGGAGCACCCCACAAGCCTTGCCGTTTCAGAGATGCTCTGACCCAGTCGTCTGGCCATAACAATTTGGCCCTTGTCAAAGTTGCTCAGGTCTTTACCACCCCTTGACAGGTGCCATTGTAACAAGATAATCAATGCTAAT